>NC_049901.1:39772820-40072820 GCF_001411555.2 Juglans regia
ATCTCTTCTATATCTTCTGCTTTCAGTACTTTTAGTAGTGATACTGTTGATATTTGGCACAAAAGGTTTGGTCATCCATCCTTTTCTCGCATGAAGCTTTTACCTCAGTTTGCTTCAATTGTTTCCAATAATACTTCTAAACATTGTGTTGTTTGCCCTCTTGCTAAAAACAAGAGGTTAACTTTTCCTAATAGTGAACATAATTCTTTTGTTCCTTTTGAACTTGTTCACTGTGACATTTTGTGACCTTTTTCTCCTCAGTCTATAGAAGGTTTTTGTTTCTTTTTAACCACAGTAGATGACTACTCTCGAAGCACTTGGATTTACTAACTCAAATCAAAATCTGATGCTCAAAGTCACCTGCAATACTTTATTGCTATGGTTGAAAATCAGTTTGCTTCCAAAATAAAAACCATTCGTTCTGATCATGGAAATGAATTTGCTATGAATCATTTTTTCTCTAGCAAAGGAATTCTCCATCAATTGTCATGTGTAGCCACCCCTCAGCAAAACTCAGTTGTAGAAAGAAAGCATCAGCGCATTCTTAATGTAGCTCGTACTCTTCTTTTTCAATCCAACATTCCATTGATTTTTTGGTGTGATTGTGTCCTCACTGCTGTTTATCTCATAAACAGAACTCCTTCACCTATCATATCCAATAAAACTCCTTATGACTTACTCTTCAACAAATCACCTTCATACAAACATTTGAAAGTTTTTGGCTCTCTCTGTTATGCATCTACTCTAGCATATAACAGATCAAAGTTTGCTCCAAGAGCTCTTCGTTGCATCTTCCTTGGTTATCTTCTTGCTTCTAAGGGTTACAAACTCTATGACATTGACAATCATTCAATATTTGTTTCTCGTGATGTTACTGTTCACGAACAAATATTTCCATTCAAATCAATGTCCCATAACATTGATAATCTTTCAGCTCACTCTTTCACCCATTGTCCTTCCTCAACCTATTCCCGATTATTCTAAATCTATTTCACCACCTTCTTCATCCATTCTAACTTCCACTCAAGATCCCACTATCTCACTGCCCTTCCACTTCATGTCGAAGATCATCTAGAGCACACAAGCCACCAGGTTATTTGCAAGATTATTATTGCCATTTGGCTTCTTCTAATGCTTGTCCTCCTTCATCCTCAATTCCTTTTACTGGTCCTGAATCAGGTAAGCAATATCCTATCTCTTCATTTCTTTCTTATTCTCGGTTGTCTTCATCTTACATAGCATATGCCTTAGCTATTTCTTCGACCTTTGAACCTTAGTTTTATTACCAAGCTGTAACATTTCCCCATTGGAGGACTGCTATGGCAAATGAAATTAGAAAACAATAACACCTGGACCTTGACCTTGACCACTCTCCCACCTGCTAAGCACCCAATTGGATGCAAATGGGTGTAAGATCAAACATAGGTCCGATGGTACTCTTGAAAGATATAAGGCTAGATTGGTAGCTAAGGGTTTTACCCAACAAGAAAGGATCGACTACTTTGATACATTTTCACATGTTGCCAAAATGGTTACAGTCAAGTGCTTACTAGCCATTGCAGCCATCAAAGGTTGGCATCTCATCCAATTAGATGTGAATAATGCTTTCTTACATTGTGAGTTGACATAAGAAGTTTATATGTCTTTACCCCCAGGATTTGGTGACAAAGGAGATAATAGTGTGTCGGCTCAATAAATCTTTGTATGAATTGAAACAAGCATCACGCCAATGGTTTGCTAAGTTTTCTTCCACAGTTATTAAACATGGCTTTACACAATCTAAAGTTGATTATTCTCTCTTCACTCGATCTCAAGGCTCATCCTTCATAGCCTTATTGGTTTATGTTGACAATATCTTAATTGCAAGCAATGATATCGAGGCAGTAAATACTCTCAAACTTTTTTTTATCAAAAGTTCAAGTTGAAAGATCTTGGTTCCTTGAAATACTTCTTGGGACTTGAGGTTGCATGCAGCTCCCAAGGTATATCTCTTTCACAAAGAAAATATGCTTTGGAAATTTTATCAGATACTGGTTACTTGGGTTGTAAACTAGTCAAGACTCCCATGGAGCAAAATGTTAAATTGTCTCGGTGTAATGGTGTACTTCTTGATGATGCTAAAGTTTATAGAAGACTTGTGGGTTGATTATTGTACCTTACCATAACTATGCCAGACATTACATTTGTTGTCCATACCCTTAGCCAATTTATGGACTCCCCTCGGCAACCTCATCTACATGCTGCATATAGGGTATTATAGTACTTGAAATCTTCTCCAGGTCAAGCCTCTTCTTTCCTGCTACTTCATCTCTTCACTTGAGTGCATTCACAGATTCTGATTGGGCTAGATGTAATGATACTAGATGTTCCATAACTAGTTTTTGTATTTTTCTTGGTAATTCTCTTGTATCCTGGAAGTCCAAAAAATAGGCTACAATTTCAAGATCCTCTGCTGAGGCAGAGTACCGTGCCATGGCCACCACAGTTTGTGAACTGGTTTGGATTTCCTCCTTGCTCTATGATTTACAAGTTCCTCCAGTTGCTGCTTCATTATACTGTGATAACAAAGCTGCCATTCACATCGCCTCCAACCCTGTATTTCACAAACGTACTAAACACATAGAGATCGATTGCCATTTTGTTCGTGACAAAATACAAGATGGTTTCCTCCGTACCTTTCATGTCCCTTGAAGAACTCAACTTGCTTGGTTTCCCTTTGCTTTTTGCCTTGTTGTCCAAGCTGGGCATCATTGATATTCATGCTCCAGCTTGAGGGGGGCATATTAGAGATTAGATAATTTTAATTTTAATTTTCCCGCTCTTTTTTATCTGTATATAAAAGACACGTGTAGTATTTCAGTGAGTTGAGCAATACAAGAAGATTTTTCCCTTCTTTTCTTTACAGAATGAAAAGGGTGGTGGTCAAGAGCTTGATGACCTGATGGCATATGACCCGGTTCTCCAAATGGAAAACCTGGGTTCGAAACCCCCCACCCCCCTTGTATAAAAAAAAAAAAAGGTGGTGGATGTGGAGAAAAATTGTCTACTTCATGACATAGACAGTTTAATTTTTAAGAAGCACGTATGTAATGCTGGAGCTCACAATATAGCCAAAAACTGTGAGCACAAGAATGAGATTAAAGCATAAGTTGCATGAGGGATGGTCAAAACCAAACAAAGCTACTTCTTAGCTCCAATAGCTACATTTGTTATTTGATAGCCAGAGCAGACAATTGCAGGTAAATGCTTCTAACATCCAGCATAAAGGTTCTGGAGTCATGTATGTGCACGCAGGAAATGGGCTGAGAATGCTACAACTATAGTTGACAGAAGCAGATAATGTTTTGAAGCAAGATTCACCTTAAAGGTTGTGATTAGTCGAGGTTGTGCATCACTCAGTACCCCAAGTTCAGAAGACCAAGTGTCTCCATTACAGCAGCAATAGTGACCAATAATGCCACCGAGGAGAGATGTAACAAGAGTTGAGTCTTTTGAGTCCAAACACTTGTCCTGCCCTCCTGTCAATTTCCATATAATGACAACCAAAACCGTAGCAATGCCAGCATTGCTAAGAACTTGTATCCTGAAAAGAAGGAACAGAGGAGCAGCTTTTTAAAAAGAGCATCAACAATTTGGCACTTTGCCATTGCAGAAGCTTCAGAGATGCATGCTGGCCCATTACTTTCACATTGTTGTGTGTTGATGACAGTAGAGGAACTGAAAAAAGAAAAATGCAGTTTGCGAAAAGCTCTGAAGTCCATTCAACAGCCCCTTGGTGCTTGGATACATTTTTCAAATCGACATAATTAGGTACAAGCAATTCAAAATATGAGATGCCAATGATTTTATCTAGCGAGCAATAGCTTACATGTAGCACATCCTATCCATAAACTACCACGTACAGGTTCACCTCATCTCAAAAAACTTTTTATAAAAAGGTTTCCAAAATACACAATCAGACGGTATAAAAAATAGACCCAATAACAATATGAGCGGTCAAACTCACATCATAGCACAGCCAACACAAAGGTGCACTTACAGCATGGAATTTACAAATTTTTTTTTTTTTTTTTTGGGAAGAAAATACCAGTATGTGCCAATCTGTGAGCCTTATACGTGCATTATCGACATTTGACAACAGTTCAAGCAACATCGAGTTATATACACAAACTCAGAGATGCATCCAACGGATTAGGAATTGAAATACTGAGCAGCAGAGATTATGACCAATTCAACCACCACACCTATATTTCTTGGCCATGTAAATCAATACAAGATTACGCTCGCGAAGAGATTTTTACTTGAATTTCGCGAAATCAATCGACAGAGGTTATTTACCAATTTCTTTGTCCGCCTTCCTTGAAATCAGCATCGACGCGTCGCTTTTTCTCTTCGCCCACCTTCGTGAGCTTAGAGGAAGTGAAGAAGAACACAAGTAGCATAGCTCCATACCTAAAATAAAAAAATACAATTAATTAAATAGTTCAACCCCTCGTCTTCTTCTTCATCTTCTCACATTTTCCCAGCAAACAAACAATAGAAAAAATTAATAGAAACGGACCGGTATCCAAGGGCAAGGTGAATGGACATAACAAGAAAGCCGGAAAGAGCCCCGGAAAGGTCAAGGGATTTTCTTCTGTAAGCTCTGATTGCGATTAAGAACGAGATTGAAGCAGCAATCAGTGGCTGAATAACGTTCTTTTCCATCTTTGACTCTGTGGATAGCAAAATTTGCAGGTTCAGGTTTATCGAGATTTTGTGAACTTAGGAGCATCTATCTGTGATGGAGACGTTTAATTAGTGCATTTTTATTTTCTTTTATCTTCGTTTTCAATGCGCATCTGCATTCTACGCTTTGAAGTTTGATTTGCAGCTGTGAAAATAACGATGAGTAATTATTACTCATTATCCTTAATTTATAATTTCTTACTATGCAAATGTAGGACTTAGGGGCTGATTTCAAAAGTGAGATTGAGATTAAAATTTTATAAATAATAATAAGATAATTTGTGAATAATAATGAAATAATTTGAGTTGAGTATTTTTTAAATTTTAGGAAATGAGAGATAAAGAATTAAATAAAAAATATTATAAAATTAAAATATTATAAGAATATATTTTTATAATATTATTTTTATTTAAAATTTGAGAAAATTAGATTTTTTTTATTTTTTATTTAAAATTTTAAAAAAGTTGTAATGATTAGTTTGAAAATTTTGTATTTGAATTATGTTTAAAAATAAAATGAGATTAGATGATAATTTTATGTCTTAGAATATTATTTTTTAATATTATTATTATTTTAAAATTTAAAAAGTTGAATTATTTATTATATTTTGTATTGAGATTTAAAAAAATTATAATAATGAGTTGAGAGATATTTAGTAACAAACGAAGCCTAAGATTATATAAATAGATACAAAAAATAGCATAACATAAATTAATATAACGATTAAAATATTAGAGAAGGAGATAAAACGATGAATTACAAAAGAAGTTTAAAGGTTTAGGAGTCACATTAAAAGAAAAAAAAATATGTTTAATAACAAAAGAAGTTGAAAATGTTTGATGAGACTTTGTGACGTGATTGATGTTACTAACATTCAAAACCTAAACCACAATAAATTATTTTATGATTAAAACAAATTATAAGTTCTGCGTGTATAAGACGCATTTGAATAGTAAAATCAGATAATTTTTTATAAAAATTAAAAGTAAAATAAAATATTTTTTTATAATATTATTATTTTAAAATTTTAAAAAATTAAATTATTATTATATTTTATATAAAAAATTTTAAAAAATTATAATAATAAAATTAAATAAAATGAGTTGATATATTTTCTCAACCGAACTGTATTGCCTTAATAACATCATTTTAAATAACTTTTTTAATCATTAAATTTTTCAAACGGTTGGGCATTGCAGCTTTTTCTTATTCAAATTTCCAACGCGTAAATATAGGGCCGGCGTGCAGACCAAGGACGATGTGGACACCACTGCTGAAAAGTTGGTCCAGGAGAGTGAGAGTTGTATTTATGTTTTGAAAAGACAATCACACGTGCAACTACTTTATAATTATTTATAATTTATTTTAAATTAATTAATATAATTATAACACTTTATTAAAAAATAATTTTATTCGTTTCTCACGCATCATATATAATATTTTAATTTCTTTTTACTAAATTTGTGAGGTATAAATGATGAATAAACTAACTTAATTAATTGAAGAAAAATAAAACTAAATTTTTTTAAACATATTTTTATACACTTTAAATATTTAAAAAAAATAAAAAATATATATAAATTTATTAAAAATACTTCCTTAAATATTAAATTAAAAAAACAGAATTACTTAATAGGAATAGTGTTTTCCTTTGACAAAATAAATCTCAGATGGCTAATCATTAAAACAATTCTCTCTTTTTGACATTAGGTGTAATTTTTTTTTTTTTCGATTTACGCATGTCAAATATATTATAAATGATATAGATAATAATAATTTTTTAATTTTAAATAAAAAAAATTGAGTATTTTTTTCCCTTTTGTAATTCTCTAATACTATTTAAAAACAAGAAAGATAATAATGATGTCATTATTCTAAAAATTCTAGATGAATAGGCGGGTTGGTCTTGAATTAGTTTAAAACAGAAAAAGTTTGTCTTATAACTACAAGTTTACTCTCTCTTAACTTGTTTGGTTGATAAGGGAAATTCCATAAATCACGCATTTACCTCACTCTTATTTTATTATAATGAATTGCCATTACCCATAAACCTTTGAAATTGTTTTTTAAAAAAAAGTGATAAAAGTATCATATTTTATATAGTAAGAAAGCAGTTTGTAGAATTACTTTTATGATAAGGGAAAAGCTTCTTTGTCTATTTGATTTGCCTATTTAGTTTGACCGCTGGTCATTTTTAATTTTTTTATTATTATTTTTTACTTAGTAATTTTAAATGTATTGATATATATTTTTTTATTTTTTAAAAAAATAAAAATATATTAAAAAAGTATAAAAAAAAAAAAAGACTGGCCGGCACGCCCAGCGGTAAATGTTGGGCGGCAGAGTAGCCTTGCCCTTATGATAAATATTAACCCTACTCGCATGTTCAAGGAATTGATGATTGGGTATTCAGTGGTACCTGTAAAATGCTAGTACATATCTTATGATCAATAACCATGGAATAATTAGATGGCAAGACGGTCATTGTAAATGTGAATATCAAGTACATACAACAAATGCAATTAAGGGGCTGTTTGGGAAATACATCTCATCCAATCTCATTTTAAGAAAAGATTTTTTTTTAAATTTTATTTCCACATCACTCAAATACAAACAATTTTTAATTTCAAATTTTCATCTAATATTACCTAGTCAATAAAAATTTTTCAAACTTAAAAAAATACAAAAATTAGTTCAAATTTTTAAATTTTTAAATAAAATTTATATTAAAAAATTATAATAGGACAATATTTGAATTTTATAATATTCAAATTTTTTTAGAACATATGTGACCTTTCTGAATTAGTGGTATATGAATGATGCGATACGAATGGCCAATCCCAACTTTTTTCACGAAATAATTATAGAAATTATGTGATTAGTCTCTAGATATGCTTGGATAGTGGGATGAGAATTTTTTGTTTTAGATAAAAGTTTAAAATATTATTTTGTAATATTATTATTATTTTAGGATTTAAAAAAACTGAATTAGAATTTGACAAACTGTAAATCATATATATAGGAGATCAAAACATTCTTTCCCAACATTGAAATAAATTATTTTGAAATTCCACTCAACAAAGAAAAAAAAAACAGAGAAAATATAAGAAAATTGATAAAATTATAAGCCAATTTAGGATTTGATTAAAATTTTCCTCCTCAAAGAATAAAAAATCAAAAGATGTCATTGCTTGTTCATCAAGATTTCAGTTGAAACGATGAGGATGATAATATGATGTAAAGTTTGATAATCGTTGAAACGGTCTGTTCCTACCATAATTAAGGATAATGGAAATTATAACAAAGCCACATGCTAGATTCTACAAGTACCTGGAAACAATAATCGAAGGTAGAGCGGTCATTAATAAGCCCACCCAATAAAAAAGCACTAAAATGCAAGGCCGAAACAAACCAAACAAAAGCATCATTCATAATCATAAGTGGCCTAGAGTTTATTTTATTTTTAATTATTCTATTTTCGGAGTGTCATTCACACAAATTAAGGCCCCATTTGAATAATGAAGTGAGATGAGATGAAATGATTTTATATAAAAGTTAAATAAAATATTATTAGAATATTATTTTTTAATATTATTATTATTTTGAGATTTGAAAATGTTGAATTATTTATTATATTTTATGTAAAATTTTGAAAAAGTTATAATGATGAGATGAGATTAAATGAAATCGTTTATGTATCCAAACGAGACTTAAATGGTAAGATTTAATTTATAAGATTTAAATTTTGAATTTTCTTTCTAAATTAAATTATATCATATAAACATATTATTAAGTATTATCCACACCAACTTGTAGATTGAATATATAATTTAATAAATGATGCTTCCTTAACAAGTGGCCATGGGGCACTTATTAACCTGACCATAAAAATTTCCTTAAATAAAATGAAAAAGATATTATGAGACAAAAAAATCTCAACAAACATTCCAGAGAAGTTGATACAAAGCAAGTTGGGTCGGTCTCACATTACATTCCTGGCAAAAATGCTGATACAGTGGAAATGCACCTCACAAAAGGCGCCAAAGAGTTGTCCCGTGATTCTTATGGCAATCTAAAGTTGGTTTCTCGAACTGGGATGGAGGCTTGAAGGAGAGGCGACGGGAAGGGTGAGTTTCTCGAAATGGGTCTCTTTGGCCGTCGGATGGCTGAAGGCTTGTAGATGAAATGGGTTTGTCAGAAGGTTGAAGACGAAATGGTACGAGCTCGAGATGGGTTTCTCAATATGGGTTTCTCGAAAGGTTGAAGATGAAATGGTTGGTGCTGGATGGGTTTCTCAGAAGGTTGAAGACGAAATGGTGGGTGCGGGATGAGTTCGATCTCAAAGAAGGAAGGTTGAAGATGAAATGCGGGATGGGTTGAAGACAAAATGCGGGATGGGTTTGATCTCGAAGAATGAAGGTTGAAGACAAAATGCTCAACGGTTCGTTTGGACTAAAGATGAAGCTAGGTTGAAGATGCTCGATAGACGTGTTTAATTTTTAAACACTTACAATGTGGCATTCCACGTCAAGCGGGAAGAGGAGGGGGAGCAGGGCACATAGTATTTTCCAAGGCGTTTTAACTGTACGTGGTGGAGCTTGGCGGTGTGTGGAGGCCACGCACGCAGACGACATCATATTGAGACCATTCACCCGTCAAAAACATAATCTAGCTAAGACAACAGAAGATAGTTGGTTGATAAGGGACTGGTTTGTATTTAGAGATGAGATGAGATGATTTTGAATAAAAGATGAAAGTTGAAAAAAATATTATTAGAATATTATTTTTTAATATTATTATTGTTTTAGGATTTGAAAAAGTTGAATTGAGATTTGAAAAAGTTGAATTATTTATTATATTTTGTATAAAAATTTAAGAAAATTATAATGATTAGATGAGATGAGATGAAACACTTTTTGAATCTAAACAGGACCTAAACTCCAAAGTCTCTAAAAAAAAGAAGAAAAAAAATTCTTAAAAGGAAAAACATAAAAGATAGCTGCTATAGGGAAGGCCCCGTATAGCACGAAATGCACGAATGGTGCCAACATGGATAAGTATAGGAAAGTAAATAAAAAAATAAAACAAACAATTAAAAAGTCAAAAGGGCACGGAAGCTTCTTTTTACTCTCTGTTTTTCTCCCTCCTCGGTATCACCGGTTCATCTCCCGCATAGCTTCACAAAACAAACAAATAAAACTTCTCTTCTCCTGCACTAACATCGAGTCGTCCATCCACAACATTGTAGTATTTCTCTTCTCTTGGGTAAAATAAATGTGTAAGTGATCTGTAAACATTTTTTTTTTTGCACAATCCGAGAGTATCCTCTTTGTATTTTATCTTCATTTGTATATGTACTTAGTGATTTTTAACTAAATTGATAGCATCTATTTTATCTTTATTTGTATGTGCCTACTTTAGTCCTTCTACAACTTAAAAAAATTTGAAAAACAAATGTAGAGTAGCAGCCATGACCAAGATTTACAGTGTTTTTTTTTTTTAAAGAAATCGTTTTTATGTACATTCTCGAATTTTTCTTAAAGATTTGCACTATTGAATAAAAGTCATGTGCACAGGAAGACAAAACAAGAAAATGAACTGCGTTATTATCAAATTTCATATGCCTTTTGAGTCTTCAAGATAATTTATGGGTTAATTACACTTTGTCCACTCGAACTTTCACTCAATTTATATTATGCCTCTAAAACTACTAATTGCATCAAAGTGGACCCTCAAATTTTCAAAAATTCTCAATCCCCCCATTCTGTCTACCAACTACGTTAAATCTAACGAAAATTCACTGCATGTGCTGCTCATGTGCATAACATTAACTGTAAAGATGTAATTTTCATCTAATTTATTATCATTGACCATATAAAATATAAAATAATATATGCTATCAATTAATAATAAATCAGAAATCATTAATTTTTTTTATTAATTTATATATGATTAATGAATATCAAATAATTTTATTGTGTATATAGATTATTCATACTTGCTTGCAACTTAAGTATAAAATAATTTTATATATGGTTAACGATTAACGATTTATTATTAATTGATAGCATATATTATTTTATATTTTATATTTTATATTATCAATGATAATAAATTAGATGAAAATTATATCTTTACAGTAAATTTTCGTTAGATTTAATACTATCAGTAGATGGAAGGAGGATTGAGAAGTTTTGAAAGTTCGAGGGTCCACTTTGATGCAATTAGTAGTTTCGGAGGCACATTATGAATTGAGTGAAAATTCGAGGGGCAAAGTATAATTAACCCATAATTTATATATTTTAAATAACTATCATAGCATTTGATTGCATTCCATTGAAATATAAATGTCCTGCATATACAAGAAAATAAGAAATTTCTTGAACGAATAGCACGGGGTTCTCTCTCTCGTTTAACTCTCTCTCGCAGTCGAAACCTAGAACCCGTTCGCAGATCCGGCTTGAGGGGTGGGAGCTTCGGCTCCCTTCCCCTCCCTCCCTCCTCCTCCTCCTCCTCCTCCTCCTTCCCTTCTCTTCTATATAGTTTTTGTTTTGTATTTTTGTATTTTTTTCAGGGAAAATAAGTGTGAAGCGCCGATCTGGGTCTTCCCCCCGCCACAGGCCAGCACGCTAGGGGTGGGCAGCGGGGCCCCGCCCCCGCCCCTCTTCCACCCCGCCTTCGCATGGGCGGGCAGGCTAACCCATCTGCCCATGCGGGGGCGGGGTCCCTCGCCCCGCATAGAGAGGGCATAGCGGGGGCGGGGGGCGGGATGACCCCAACGGGGCCCCGCCCTGCCCCCGCCCCCGCTCCACATTAAAAAAAAAAATTTATTTATATATATTAAATAAATATATTGTATATAGATATACACAATTTATAAAAGACTTAAAATTATATTCAAGTCATTGGATTGTTTTGGCCTCCTAGACCAACCTTTATATAGGAGGCCAAGGTAATACAATAGTTATCCACATTGCTTAAGGATGACTATTGTATTGCCTTGGCCTCCTATATAAAAGTTGGTTTAGGAGGCCAAATCAATACAAAATCTAACTCTAATGAGTTTAAATTTTTTTTTATATTTATAAATTTTAATTTATTATTTAAATTATATTATAATTTGGGTCTAAAAAAATATTTTTAGGCCAAAAAAAATTTTTTTTAGACCAAAATTTTTTTTTTTTTTAACATAATGTAGTGCTTAGGCGGGGGGCGGAGTGGATGGGGGTTTTTCCCCCGCCCCCCGGCACCGGGGCAGGGGACCCCGCCCCCGCCTCTCGGGGGCGGGGGAAAAACCCCCAACACCCGCATGGTGCGGGGCTGGGGGCGGGGAGGGGGTGCCCCTGCCCCGCACCATGCGGGTAGCACCCCTACAGCACGCGCCCCGCCATGGTGATGCCTTACTGCCGATCTTAAAGACCACCGAATGCGGCACCAAACAGAGCAGCGAGTAGCCTGCACGCGCGGCTCGAAGTTTCGGCGTCATTCGGCACGTGGCCTCCACGCACCACCCGGGAGCCCTCTGCCAACACCACGTGCGGCGTTTCTGGAGTCTGTGAGTCCGGGATCTCCAAGGTCGACTGGCGGTTCCCTTCCCAGAGTGGCGCGTGTACTGCACGCGCCACAGCAGCCCCTGTGTCCTGTTTTTTGTTGCAGTGTTTTTTCTTTGTAGTTTTCTTTATGTAATGTAGTTTTTAGGTAAATAAAAATCCAAAAAAATTAGTACCTTTGGACTTTGGTCCGAATGGAGTATTAGTCCCCCCTCCGCGTTGATGGGGTTGTTGGGGTTTGGTATACCCTACCCTGCTTAGTCGGGGTATGGGGCTTTGTAATCTCTGTCTTGGACAAAGGGGGTATTTTCTCTAAAGATTTAGGTCTTTAGAGATTTACTGTTTGGACTATACTATGTCAATCACGAAAGTGTACTTGGGAGTTATTAACGTTTGTAATTGATTTGTTTTTCAAATCAATTTTGTAAGTCCTCTCTTAATGAAGGTTGATACATGTTTACTCAAAAAAAAAAAAAGTAGTATTTTTATGTAAAGAAACTACATATGGTATGTGTAGGAAACAACTTAATTGGCTAAATATTGCAATGTGAGTGTAGACAACTTGATTAAACTCCACCTCCCTGTTTTTTTCAAAATACATAAACTGTATTTTTATATAAAGAAACAACATATGGTATGTGCAGGAAACAACATATATAGATTGTTGGTTATCTAATTGTATGAAATAAATTACTAGAGTAGTGAGGAGGAGTATTTTTGGTTGAATAGCTTGATGGATGAAGAGGATGACCTGTCAAATATACCCTTGACAGATTGTTCAAGCTCTATAAAGGTGATGGCTTAGTTTAGATTTTTTTAGTGAACCTAATTTTTGTTATTGATGGAAAACTGAAACTAATACTTTTTCTTGTGTTTTTTATTTAAGTTTATTATGATATGTCAACACAATTTGTTCCACCATATGATGGGACACAACCTCCATATGCTCCACCAACCCCTAATGCCAATCCAAATCTCCAATCCAAATCTCCATTCTCATCCAAGTCTCCATCCTCCGCCTCCAAACCCATATGCTACTCTAAACCCATACACTAATCAAAATTTCTACGCGCAACCAAATCCCTATGCTCCGCCTCCAAACCCATGTGCTACTCCTACAAATCATAATGCTCATTCCATAAGCACACATTACCTTGGGTTGTTAGGTAAATATAATACCTACTTTTATATCATACATTATGTATAAAGTTAATTAAGAGAAGTTTATGAATTTGCTGAAAGTGAGCATGGTGAGACTTCAAAAACAATTATTGAAAGTGTAACTGCGAAGTTCCCTGCAAATAAAGAAGGTACAAGTTTGCACTTAAACGAGCATGATATGGAGCAAGTGGATTGCACTATTCAAATTGGTGAGTTAAATGTAAGAATTCAGATTTAATAAATTGTGGATTGAATGTTTGGTTGTTTAACTATATATGATTGTTATGTAATGACAAAAGAAGATTGCGAAATGAAGGCCAAGGGGGTATTGATGAGGATGGTAGTGCGATAAATCATGAATCTGCGCCTGTTGATGAACCCAAGTCTGGGATGACTTTTAAGGATGAAGCCGCACTAAGTGCATATTACAAGTGATATGCAAAACATGAGGGATTTGGGGTGATGACACAAAGGACTAAACGAGAGTTAAATGGGACAGTGAAGTATATTATACTGGTTGTTCAAGGGGTGGCAATCATACAAGTAGTAGTAGTAATGTATCGAAGCCACGTCCAACAACAAAGATAGAATGTAAGGCGAAAATCAATGCTCGGCTCAATAATAGTGAGTGGTGTCTAACTAGTGTAGAACTTATCCACAATCATGGATTGAACCCACTGGTATCTAGATATTTTAGATGCCATTAGAACATGAACTTACTTGCTAAATGGAAACTAGAATTGAATGACAAAGATGGAATAAAGATGAATAAGGACTATTATTCATTTGTTGTTGAAGCGGGAGGTTTTGACAACCTACAGTTCACATAAAAAGATTGCACAAATTTTATTGATAAGGCAAGACATATTCGCCTTGAAAAAGGAGGTGGCGTGGCACTCTTAAAATATTTTGAGATGATGCGTTATATGAATCATGACTTTTACTCCATTATGGACTTGGACGAGGAGGAATCTAGATTAAGAAATATATTTTGGGCTGATGCACGTAGTAGAACATCGTTCCTATATTTTAGAGATGTCGTAACATTCAATACGACTTATTTGACTAATAGGTATGAGATGTCATTCGCACATTTTGTCGGTGTAAATCATCATGGTCAATCCATACTCTTAGACACAGGGTTGATATCTAGTGAAGAAACACATACGCTTGTATGGTTGTTTCAAGCGTGGTTAAAGTGTATGGATGATTGAGCATCAGTTGCAATCATAACATATCATGACTGTGCAATGATGAGTGCGATTGCAATTGTCTTCCCATAAACAAGACATAGATATTATCTATAGCACATATTAAAAAAAACTCCTAGAAAAGCTTGGCTCATATTCGATGTACAATTGTGGTCTAAAATCCACCATTCGGGGTGTATGATTCTCAAACATGTGTTCAATTTTAGGAAAGTTGGGGGAGGCTATTGGATGCATACCAACTTCATGATAATGCATGGCATTTTGGGTGCCAGTTTATTTGAAAGATGTATTTTATTAGGCTGGGATGAGCACTACCCAACGGAGCTAAAGCATGAACATTTTCTTTGATGGGTTCGTTGACTCACTAAAAAATAAGCAGCACAAACGCTGTCCCAAGTGCAAGAGGATGTCGCGTAATAATTAGGAATAAATTTCTAGATCGTCTCTTCAAATAAATTTACTTAAAATCAAACTCGTTTAAAATTGTAAAAATATTCACAAAAAGAAAATAAAAATGATGGTATGTGCAATGAATGGAAGAGTGCAACGAGAATGAAAATGGCACTAGTCATAGACTAGATTTATATTTTTAGATTTTTGAGGGTCGAAATGAAATGTAAAAGACTAACAAATTGAAATTAACAATTAAAAAATCAACTAAACTAAACAATCTTAATTAATTTAAAAATTAAATAATAAAACTGAAATTATTTAAGTCCTAATTAAGCTCTAATCAATCTAATAGCAATGGAACTAAGAGATTATTAAAATTAAGTTAAGAATTAAACTAGATTAGAAAGTAATTGACAAAATACGAACTGAGAATTGAAAAGTCCCAAAATCAAGATTCTAGGGTTCATCTTTGTATTCAAATCACAAATTCTCGAAATTAATTCATAGCAATTGTAATCACTGTTCAATGAAAGCTTAAAAGAGCAAGAAAAATAACGACATTAAGTAAAATAAATAGCAAATAAATTACCCAAACTTCTAAGCCAAAAATCTAAAAAATATTCTATAAACTTTAAACTAAAATTAATTAAAAAGTAGGGAATGAAAAAAGCAAGCCAAACAAATGAAGATGAGGATGGTAGCAGTGGAGGAGAAGGCTGGAGAATGATTTATTGTAACTGCTCACTTTTAAAAAATGAGGGTGTGATCTCAACCTATGAGGTATCTGACACTGTGCAAGTTGAAAACTTCACCAAAGACACAAATGCTTGCGTTTATTTCAATATTTAGGAGTTCAAACTGAAATGTACATGTGCTTTGTTGAGACTCGAGACATTTTATGTAGGCATGTCTTTTCTGTGTTTAGCACATCATTACCATTTAAATATATCTTAGACTGCTGGATGAAGGACTTGACGCGCAATTACACACTTATTAAGAGTAATTATGATGATTTATGTGCCAATCTTGATACACAAAGGCATGATCATCTTATGAGTTTGTTTTATGAGGTAGCAAAACTTATATCGAGAAATGAGGAGTGTTACTCGAACATGGTGGGCCATTTACTCGATGTCAAAGACCAATGTAGTGACTTAATGTATGAACCAAGGCCTTCAGAATCAATAGTTCCCACAAATAAAAGTGCAGAAAAGGGTAAAAAAGTCCTCAATCCGAATGTTATGAGAGGTAAAGGAAGGCCATTGACATGACACAAAGTTTCCAAGGTTGAAAAGTCTAAAAAAGAAAAAAAATAGTAAGAAACAAAAGGTTTGAAGCTCTCTTTATAGTTTTTAATTTACTTTGTTATTAGTGTATAGATTTTGTTATATTGACACACTTTTAATTTCTACTAGCCCATCCAAATTAAGTGGATAAAATGAAATACAACCAACTCTTCCAACTCAAGTTAGCACATACATGATTTTCTATTATGTTTTTCTATGCTTTTATACTCTTTACTAATAAATTTTTTCCTTTAATTGTACTGGAAGAATGTTCAACACCCACTAATGCCTAGTGGAGGTTCTATATTTTTTTTGTGCCCACCTCTAAAGGTCAAGCTTTTGTTGATGAGTATGGCATCAAATTTTTGAAATTGTAAGTGTGCAATAGGCTATCTAGACATGGATGAGGTTTTAATGTGTTTTTAGAATTGGAATTTGTATTGAAAAATTCAAAGCTTGTTATTTGATGTATTCAAGACAATGGGTTTTGTTATGAATATATGTATTCAAGACATTTCAAGTTGAATTACGTTAAGCTTAACTTCTTTGCCTCAAGAAATTCTTATATTTTCAGTTGTTATTTTTTCAATCATTTTGCTTATTCAAACATGGATTGATATTGTTGTATAGTAGGCATGCAAGATTTATCTTTTTGTTGCAAACGAGTTCATTGATGCTTGAAGTGTTCGACCCTTGGTCTCTGGCACCAACTTTGCCAACACTACCAACACTTGAATGTAAGTATAGCACTGACAGAGTGGAAGTTGTGGTGGAGGGATGCTGCTGCTATTTTGTCTCTATGAAGTAGTTTCAGCTTCCATTTTCTGTCGCTAGTCTCATGATGGGTTTCCAGAAGTTCTTGGTGTTGTGAAATAATTTTGGTGTCGGCCATGATTTCTTTTACGTTCAAAGTGTTGGGAATTATTAGGGTAAAATGGTAAAATGGAGTCTTGTTGTTTTATGCAAGGGTAAAATGGAGTTTTCAGACTACTGACATGGGTTTTGTGCTTTTCGTGCCTCTTCCCATTTGTGCGCTCTAGCATTTTTCAACATCAAAAGGGTTACGTGAGGTGAAAAAAGAGTGGAGATGAATGAATATGAAGGAAAGAGTCGGTAGAAATTTGGGGAGGATGATAATGTTAACCTCATGCATGCCACACATGGAGGCTTATGAGCCTCGTACACTCGCGGAAATGGACAAATATCATCTGACACTTAATTAAAATCGAAAAATCAGACCGAACTGGATCGAACTTGATACAATTGGAAGTACCGGTTAAAAAGGGTAACCGGTATAAAATCGGTTCTTGAAAATATAAAACCGGTGTAATCGGTTCGGTTCTAAAAATTATACAAAAACCAACTGGTTACACCCCTAATCATCTCTTTTGGAAGATTGGGGATGGGGGAAATCTAATTGTGGTGTGGTGGTGGAATACAAACATCACAAGTACGGCAACATAAAGAAATTAAATATAACTAAGCTTTTGTTCAAGAGAAACGATATTTGTAGTTTTAGAATGTATAAGTTTTACAGATTCAAAATTGGATAAATCTAGAACCCATATAAAAATTTATGTTTTTAATGGTAAGTCCTACTTTTTTTGTTGTTTCCTTTAAAATGAATGCGTGTAGTTTATACAATCTATAACTATATTTAATATTACTCATTATGTTAATTGTTAAGTTACTTTTCTTTACTACGGTGTTGACATCCTTTTTTTATATAAGTCATGCAACACTTTGATCGGTATTACTTGAAGATACAAACCTTCATGAAATTTCGCTTTTCTCTCTAAATAAATACTTTATTATATGCTAGCCGCATTAAATCTTTTAATATGAAATGTATGTTTTGTCCATAAATGATATTTTGGAATGACAGAACTCGATATTTTGAAGACAAAAAAAAAAAAAAAAGAAAAAAAAAAGAAAAAGAAAAAGAAAAAAGAAATCCATATTTTGGAGAGTTTTCTTAACTAAAATATAGTATCGTTTTGTAACATATTCACGCAATCAACTCTCTCAAACCATCATTTAATTTACAAACACTCTCAAAATATCAAATTTGATAATGAGAAATTCTATATAAAAATCTTACACTATACATCTTCACCTAATCAATATATGATTTATCATTTTTACCTTATATTTTAATACTTAAATATATATGTTTAAATAGAAGGACAAAAATGACTTTCTTGAATATGCGTATTGTAAGACTTATTTGTAGTATTTATTTTTTGATAATTACCTCCTCGAACTATATTGAATGGTAATTAGAGGAGATTTATCTATCGAGTTATATTACGTATAGTTACTTTTGTATATTCTTTATATATTTTACTGATATAATTGGTCAAAAAAGATATTTTATATTAAAAAAAATAATGTAGCCAATTAAATTAGTGAAATATATAAAATATAATATAAAAATAATTGTATATAAAATTTTTATTATCTATTTTCCTCTGTAAAAAAGAAACAGAGGAGGAAAGAAATAAGGCCGGCGAGACTTGAGGCAGCAGATTGAGTTTGAGCTGGGGTTTCACAAATAGAACAGCTCGTGATCTGTCTCCAAGCCAATGGTTTAGCCCAGCCCAATGGCAAACCTATTAGACAGACATTTATTGCTTGGAAGAAGCTTCCAAAACGTACGTAAATAATTAATATTGACAGGATATTATAGTACTTACGCCGACAAATATAGTTGTACCATTATAGGGATCGGCTAACCACTCTTTCACACTGCCTCTCCTTCCAACCAAATTAAAATAATTATTAGGTAATACAGTTGATGTTGTACTTCCACGTGGATAATTTATTGTTAAAACTCGAATAGCATTGATATTAGATTTATTAAATGATTTTAATCTTTAAAATTTGATAAATTTATGTTTAAAATTACTGTATTAGATTCATCAAATACTAAAATTTGAAATTTTAAGCTGCAGTGCATTTCGATTTATCTTTTAATTTAAAGATTTATTATTCACACTCCATAACTATTATTTTATTTACTTAAATTATTGTTTCCTAATTTTGAGCCACAATATATTTAAATTAGAAAATAATAATTTAAGTATCAAATTAAATTATTAATTAACATATAGTTAATGTAATTGTAAAATATGAAAAAAAAATTAAAAATATTATTATTAAAAAAATAATATTATATTATTATTTTGATGAATCCAATGATTAATTCAATGTGAGATTATGGATATGGAAGTTTTGAATTTATGAAAAATATGCACTTTTCATCAAATTTTAAAGATAAAAATGATGAATTCAATACTAATGCTCTAAGATTAACCAATAATCACTCTTCAAAATACCGAAAAGCAGTGATAGAATTACTAAACATCTTATACATGAATAGTATAGCAAACGGTAAAATATTTGTCAATAATGTATCAATACCGTGAAAGAGACTCCGTATTTTTAGGGACTTGCTAGGTTGGACCAAACCGCGTATCAATACTCATATAATTTTTTTATTATAAAAAAATACTTTTATTTTTTTTAGAGAAGAATAAGATCTTATGTTTCACGAAAATAATTTTCGTATTTAATTCGTATTATTTTATTAAACGAATGCCTTACATTTAACATAAGTACGCGAAATCACTTGCACGAAGACCTTTCCATATTTTTATTAGAAAAATTATATTAGTCATCTTTATACAACACACTACACTTGACTTTTTATCTTTTTATTTTTTTCCCTTAGTAAGTATGTTGTATAAGTACATTGAATAGAAGAATACAATTAGTTTAACATGAATAAAATAAAAAATAAAAATAAAAATAAGTATGATGTGTGTGATGATGAATAGTAAAACTCTTTTTATTATGAGAAATAATTTAATCGCAAAGAGATTATATAAAAATAAATCTACATATTAACGTTGTTTGATATGGTATATCAGATTGTAAAATTATTTTTATTATAAAATAAATATTACAGATTATATAAAATTATGTCATTTTATATATTTATTTTTATGTAATATCTCTGTTGTGTTGAGAACATTTCTCTTCCATCAGGAGTGAAAACCAAAAACACTCGTCTCCTACGTGCAAAGTCCAACATACATACATGTACTTTATGGCCCGGGTAGTGGGTATATAACCGACCATTTGAACAGTGACGCGTATCTGCCAAAGACAGATTGGTCCGATATCACGTGTAGATCAAAGACAGATTGATGTAGCTTGCCAAATTCTTTTTGACAATTTTGGCAAGCTAGCTAGCTTTCTAATAATAATTCAACGATTTTTGCTCCTTGTATTATTTGTAAATTGAGAAATGATATTTGTAATTATAGAGTGTATAAATATTATATTTTTTAAAATAATAAATAAATATAAAATTCATATAAAAAAATTATTTTTTTAATAATAATATTCAATCTTTAAAAAAATTCTTGAAACTTACACATTTCCGTTTGGTTATCAAATTCATTTCAATTTATTATTATAATTTTTTTAAATTTTAATGTAAAATATAACAAATAATTTAATTTTTTTAAATTTTAAAATAATAATAATATTTTATCATTTCAAGAATCTAATATTACTCTCGAAAATTATAAGCGGTACTAACCCATCACTTGGTTGGTGAGTCGCATTTAATTCGCAATTTATCTAACCTATGAAAAGGAGATCCCGAGATAAAATTTTCAAAAGAAATATGAGGGAAGAAAATGCTGGCCAACACGAGTCTCGGTCTATTTCTTCAGTCAAAGAAATAGATCTTATTGACCGTTGTTTTCATTCTATTGAAAATATGAATCACAATTTTATAATATTTATTGATAATTTAATTTATTAGTGCAGTTATAAATATTATAGGTATTGCTTTATATTTATCGATCTCTACTTCCATTTAGACTTTAGAGTAGTTGGATAAAAGAGTTATTCTATTTAGCTACCTTACACTACATACTTATTGAGAGAAATAAATATAAAAAAATAAAAACAGATATGTATTGTAGGACTGAATAAAATTTTTCTGAATAAAAGCTGTAAAAAATCTATATTATGTTGTAAAATAGTCATGAGTGGCATGCATGCTAAAAAGATTGCCTGAGAAAAGATGTAGATTGGACATGCTTGGGGTAATGAGATGAGAATTCTGTGAAGGTTAGTAAAATGATTTATGAATAATAGTGAAATAATTTGAGTTAAGATATTTAATTAAATTTTAAAAAATGTAAGAGAAAAATATGAATACAAATATTATAAAGTTAAAATATTGTTTGAATATAATTTTTGTTTTGAAATTTAAAAAAGTTGTATTATTTTTAATATTTTGTTTAGGAGTCTGGAAATTTGAAAAATGTTTTATATTTAGAAATAAAATTATGAAAATTTTTAAAATGAGATATTTGAGAGAGAGAAGCAAAGAGCTCCATCCAACTACGCCCAAACATGATTCACCAAACCAAGGAGTTGAACGATGTTTGGATTCCATCAAAATTGGAAGGAAAACCGATTAAATCGTTTTAAATATATATAAAAGTTGTGAACTAGTTGTGCATGTTTATATATTTTTGTCAATAAAATTCCGGGTTAATTTGTTTTAAATATTACTTTTTATAAAGTGCGCCGAATATATAGCCGTGTGAACGTTCCTTTTATGCTTTCTAATATTTCAGCATGCATATATATATATATATATATATATATATATATATACACGACTTGACTGAGTAGTACATGACTATTCTATAAATTTGGAACATTGTCCATGCATGGATGGAAACTTCGAACCCTAATCACATGGAGATTTAATATATAAGACCTTAGAAATGAATGCTCGTAGCATGCTTCACTTTTTCAATGTAGCCATGTGGGGAGGGGCCTTCACCATTAAGATTACAATTAATGTTCTCACCACCATGCCAAATGGGAACTCACGTTTATGAACATTGCACCTAAAATCTTTTCTTAACTTTGAGTAGTTTGAATTTAAGGAAAAAAATCTATTTGTAATGTCATTAACACACCAAACATATCACTGATATATTGTTGGTTTTTTTTTTTGGTATGGAGCTTTTTTATTTGTAGCAGCTCAATCGATGACTCGACTCTATAAGGATCGATTGCGGGTTATGCCAAATTTTTAATAAAATATTTTTTAACCCGTTTTGGCTCTTCATCCGACCCTACCCTTTGATTAAGGTTTACTTATATACTATATTAAATTTTGTATAGCCCGACGAATTGTAATTTAGTTTTTATTTTTAAATAAAATCTTCTACAGCTCCAATAATAATAATGAATTCAATAATAAATTATCCGTTCTAAAATATGTCTAAAATCAGAACAAGCTGTGAATGATAATTATATCTCGATTTGTTTTTTTTTTTTTGGGAGATCAATTATATCTCGAAATGAACTATCGGTTTCTATCGAGCACACCCATTTTAGCAGCTCGTTTTATGAACATTTATTTCGCACCTTCTCCTTTTTCCCCCTCGAAGGTGCGTACGTACATTGATAAAGGCTACACAAAGCTTTTTCTGACCCACTGAAATTGTTTCCCTCTTGCCAAGTCATCAAGCACCATTAGCTATTAGGGATGAGTCGGTCGTTTTGGTCTGATTTTACGCCTCTTTTAGAATTGCATTGGTATAACTAGTGCACCGATTACATCCCTTACAGTATTAGTATTAGTATTAATATATATATATATATATATATAATAGAATCATATATAGATATAGTAGTTGATTATGTATGTTAGTGATAATATGATGGTTACATACACTTTTTATATGAGTGTATATGATCAAATATATATAAATGTATTTATAAAAAAGAATATATATTATAATTTATTATGCTATAAAAGATATTTATCCTTAATATATATAATTTATATTAATAACATATATATGATCAAATGTTCATGTTTGAGATTAAAATTTATATTATATAAATTTTATGTTATAAAATTAAAACTTTTAATGATAATGTTATATTAATTTATGTTATTAGATTATTATTATACATGAATAATAGGATTTTAAAATTTAATGTTATATTCATTAGCAATTTAGCATATAATATAAAATAATTTTTCATATAATTATATATAAAAATTATATATAATATAAAAAATAAAAAATATATATGAACCGGTCCGGTCCGGTATTAGAAAAAACCGAACCGGTTTTGACAAGTTTTGAGAAAAATGAGAGAACCTGTTACACACCGATTTTATCCCGGTTTTTTTTTCCACCCCTATTAACTATAACCAAAATTGGACCTTATATATATATACACACACACTAGTAGTAATGAAACGTCTAAGGGACGTTTGCCTAGTGGAGAGAAAATATATATGTTAATTATATATATAAACTATATATAGATGGAAAAGTAAATTAATATACGCACCAAGGGACGTTTGCCTAGTTGAGTGAAACAGTTTTTTTTACAAAAATAGGATGGTTTTTACAAGAAAATTTGATTAATAAATAATTTAATGCATAGAAACAAAAACAAAGTTTGATACAAGTTTACAAAATAAAGTACCATACATGCCTAATGTCAACTATGTTTGATACAAGTTTCCAAAATAAAGTGGTACACACATCATATATGAACCATAGTTTAATACTTAATTCCGCATGTTGTGTACTTTTTTGCAAGATTTATTGAGAGGATATTGAATTTTTTATGACATTGCTTAAGTTAATCTATATCTGCACCAAGCTGACTCATCCTATTTTTTTGAGAAGTTTGTGCTGTAAGATTCTCCCATAATGAGGCTGCCATGACTATCTGGGTTGTGGTACCTTTCTCATTGGGCAGGCTTCAAGAACTCATTAATGCTGATAGACTATAACAATCACAAACCACAATATACCAGTTTAGTATTAATCAGGACAAGACAGGCAACCCAAGGAGAATAAAAAGCAGAAAAAATCAAGTCATGGCCGGAGCAAGCATTAAGCAGCAAATCATATAAAAGATATAAAACTCTTGGATAGACATGTCAAAAAAATAAAAATGAAATTTGATTTTTTTAAAAAGAAAAAAAGGAACTGCACAATTTTTGCCAGCCATGCTTTGCACACAAGTTTCAAAATCCTGAAAGAGTATAAATAACTAACAAAAAATATTTAAAACTAAAGGCTAGAGATTACAAGAATAAATTTTCAAAAAAACAATATGAGTATTTTTCTAGAGCATCCACTCTAATGTTTGGTTTACTTAATCTAGTGTGGTTATGTATATAATGGTCACTGCAATTGTAACTGCATGGCCAACAAATTTAAGATCAAACAGAAAGTGTAAAATAAGGATCTTATCAAATTATTAATTTTTTGAAACCATATGCTTACAAACTTGAGAAATTGGCTGTGGAGAAAATTTTGAGACAAGCTAGGGTTCACGTATCTGGTATATGAAAGAAAACCATCATTCTTACGCCAAACTAGAAAAGATTATATGAGGACAAGTCAAGCATGCATAGTAGCAGATACTCTAAAATCTAAGGCTTTAGTGTGCATAAGAATTTGTATAAACTACACATATCTCTTTGAACAAAAGAGTAATGCCCTCTTTGGATTTAGACACTACCAAAATAGAAGAATGTGCATAACTACACATATCAGACACCCATGGGAAAATTACATCTGATAATTCAGATTTGACCTTTAGCAATTAGCTGAAAGAGCAAGAGAATGAAAACAATTATTTGTGAAAGAAAGTAAAGCACTTTATCACCTATTTTAGGTCCCACAAGGGAAAAAAGCAAAACATTTGGAGATATTGAACTCATGCAAACTTGTGACGTACCCCAATTGCAAATAAGTGTCTGAATGCTCATTTTCCTCAGATGAGGTAGAAACAGCTTTTGAACCAGTTTGGGAAAACCTCCTCTTCTCAGGCTCGAATTCAAGGGAAACTGACTTGGAGATGCTTCTTCGTTTTTGCTCAAGTTGTTCATATTTAGGGACAATAAACATCAGCTCAGTAGATTTAAATCGTTCACATGGCTTTATGTAGAATAAATGGTTCTGATGTGTATGTATGCATAGTTGAATCAAGTTTAATTCTCACCTGATTGCGTAGGGCCTCATTCCCCAGCATAGCCTTTTGCTCCTGAGGGCAACATAAACCCAAATCCAAGTGAATTCTAATGGAAAGCGAAGCATAATCCAAAAGAGCATGTTTTTGATTCCCACATTGATATTTTCATTAGCCTCTATTTCCAAGGTAATGAAACTTCACTTCAAAAGAAAAGAGATGAAGATCTCTTTCCATTTCTAAGTTTTGGGGTGAATGAGACACTAAATTTTCAAAAGAAATAATTTTGATAGCATTAATTTTATTTTACAAGTTTCAAATTGTGGTAAATTATTGCCATCGAAAGTTCCAAATTTTCTTTCATGTAAATCAGATTGTGCCTAAATATGAGCCATCACTACAAGGGATCAGAGAATTATTTTAATCATGTGCTATATTTATTCACAACTGAATTCTTGAAATTAGGTCTCAAACACAAAGAGTGGCACAACCTCATATCACAAGATGTAAAGACTAAAAACCTTTCATAAACGGACACAAAACGTGAAAATAGAAGAATAAAAAAGACAAAACACCCAAAAAACAAACATTATACACGAAGGATGACAATTTTACTGTTCACCTCTATCTTTTTTTTTTTTTTTGCAACAGCAACAAAAATGGAAATTATATGAAGCTAATATGCAATATTCTACATATTGCATAAGTTGATTTCACAGCTTCTAGCTACAGTATGGAAATAACCATTTCCAAGAAGGGATTATGACCTAGTTATTGGACTGACACTTATCAAAAGTTATTCACTATATATATATATGAAAAATACTACTATGCCCACTTTATTTGACACCTCTATTTGACCGCTGGTCAATTTTTTTTTTTTACTTAGTGATTAAGGAAGTGATTTTGAATGTATTGATATATTTTTTTTATTTTTTAAATATATTTAAATATGTTAAAAAAATTTGAGAAGAAAAAAGAAAAAAAAAAAAAAGTTTTTACGCTGGGCATATCGCCCAGCGGTCAAATTGGGGCGGCAGAGTAGCCGCACATATATATATATATATATATATATATATGAATACTTATGGATCATAAAAAAAGGGGTAACAAGTCAGCTTTTTTGAGAATTTTAAAACACGTGAAGACAATAATTGATAAAAACTAAAGCTTATGAGATATTTATCATCGAGAATAATCATATTATATCAGTTATTCATTTGTTCTATTATTACAGATAAATTAAATATACCATTGAATTGCTCAAAAACAAATAATTGGAACTAGAATTCCATGTTTTCCAAATAAGTATATATCATGATGGGATATTTATTTATTTATATATATATAATTAGAACTAATCTTGAATACAGAAATTAATTAACCGATCACACAAGCTCAAATCTTAGAGATGGCGCAGCAACATTAAAGGTGTAAACTTTCGGTTTTGCTAGTCCTCGTGAAGATATATACATATATATATATATATATATATATATATATATATATATATATATATATACAGTAGGGGTGAATAGAAACCGATGCAACCAGCCGCCACCAACGGGAATTGACCGGCCGTGTTAGGAACCAGTCGCAACCTGTGGAGAATTGACTAGTATGTGGTGGAAATTTGAAACAACCGATATTTAGCAGTTTGGTCTCGTTTTAAAGCTGGATCTGATCGTTGAACCAGTCGATAAAATAATTTTTTTTTTAATATACCTTAATCAAAACGACGCCGTTCCACTTAAGTTGTATCATTTTACACCTATAAGTATACAAATATATTGGAAACGACGTAGTTTGGTATTAAACGGCGTCGTTTGATTCAAAACGTATAAAAAAAATGCCGTTCACTTAAACTTAAGTGCAACGACGTAGTTTCAAGATGGGTCGTCTTATTCTCCATACCTTCTTCCTTGATTCACTCATCTACAATTCTCTCTCTCTCTCTCACACTCACAGAAGCTCATCACTAGGGGAACCAAACACCGACCGAGAACCGCCGGAGTCGATACAACCGATTTTCCTCCTCTCTATCGACCAGTTACGGTCGATTGCTCCTCCATTTTTTCAGATATCGGTTGGCATCATTTTTGCCCAAAACTTACAACGAAGGCGTTGGTTTCCACCTCTAATATATGGTATGTGTTAATGCTTAAATTTGTACAACATGCGAGAACGGAAGATATAGTCATTTCCAATCTACAATGGTAGTTTAGGCGTCGATACGATGTTCGGATGCCCATCGGTGAAGAATATAATAAACAAAGCGCATAAAATATAAATAGAGAGACACGCAGATTTACGTGACTTGTCGTAAAAACTTATGTCTATGAGTCATTTGAGGGCAAAATTTACTATGTTGAGTGATTATACAGTCTCTTATGGCTTCACTTATATCTTAATACAATGAAGGAAATTGAAAATTCTAAAGGTTGAAGAAGATGGCATCTTCCTAAAGAGAGGATATTTTTTTCCTTTGTGCGCAACGGAATCTGTCGAGATCTATTTTCTTCATTGGAATAATTGAATCATACTTAACTTATGAAGTTATTTCTTTTTACGTGCTTGAGTCAACTTACCTTATTTTTTCTTGATTTTATTTATAGACTTGATTATTGGTTGTTGATTTTATATCAAAATTTTTTTGAGTAATTCTATATACAACCGTAAAGTGCGTAAATGTTACGTAATCACTTTGAAAAAGAGTGAGATCCATTATAAAAAAATTATTATTTTTCATGTGTGTGGGTCTCATATTTTATTCATTTTTTTCAAAACGATTACGCGACAGTTGCATAATTCACGATTTCAAATATATTTTCTCAAATTTTTTTATATCCACTCCCAACCGAAAACAGTATCAAATAATAAATCTTTTAACAAAATGTGATTTACAATCTAATTACATCCATACATATAAAAAAATGTGGGTATGTGAAATTAATCAGCGAAGGAGTCGTTGAGATTTGGCAACTTGTAGAATTTGAGTTCATTGATGCACGTCTGCATGCAATGAATTGTTCTTTTATTGAGAGATAAAAGCTGTAAATTTGGTTGCTGAACGAAGTAACAAGGCTTCTGGATGGGGATGGTAAGAGTTGTTGTACTCACTTCTGACCATCTATAGATGAAATTCACGTTATTTGTTCATCTTCCCCTTTAACATAAAAAGGGGGAAAAGGGCAGAAAACGTGCGTCTCTTCCCATTCATTTCAACTTTCTTTCTTTCTTTCGTGACAAGGTGTAAAATAATACCTTTTTTCACAAATTCTAAACAAACCAGTTATTATGGTTAGCTTACTTTGTACTACGAGAAATGCTTCTCATTATTTCTACGTTACATACGTAATTTATTATTTTTACTATTCTTTTTAAACATACGTGTTTAGACATTAATATGTGTGTGTTTATATATAAGGATAAAAATGATAAATCACATATTAATGTGTAGTGTAGAGAATAATAAATAAAATTTTTCTCGTAAATAAAAAAAGAATTGAACTATAAAATTGATAGCTTTTTCTTTCATAAATTACATAAAGGAGAAGCCGATCGAGCTAGGGCTTGTGTGCGCAATAAAATTGAGACTTGGTTTATATTTTAGAGACGATCCACTTTAAAATGTCAAGCTAGCTAACAGTTGTTATAAATGTATGTCAAGCAATCAACAAATTTGGTGGGCGTTATTAACAACATGCACTTGGAAGTTAATTTATTAGTATTTGTTTTATTTCTCACTAATCAAGTAATTAGAAAACGAAGTCATGATCAGGGTTTTATCGATTAAATTGAAAAAATATCTTTATATTTTTAGTTTCTTGTAAAGATTTTAATATGTTTTATTTTATGTCTGTAGTACTGTATTAACCTCATCATATATATTATTGTCCATCACACTTGGCAGTTATTATTATTTTTACATAAAATATTTGTAAATAGAGAATTTATTCAAACTTTTTATAAAATTTAAGTCACGTACACCCTAACTACTCAACAAAAATTAACTATACAATTTAATTGAAAATAAATAAATAAATATTGACACTACAGCGTGTAAAATCATTTTAGGAAAATAATTTGTATAATATCAGGATATGTAAGTCTAGAGCACTTCATTTTTTTTAAAAAAAAAAGAATAAATGTGTACCCAAAGAGAAAAACTCTATTTTTATGTCCGTTTGGATAGTGAAAGTGTTTTATTTTATTTCATCTCATCATTACAATTATTTCAATTTTTTACATAAAATATAATAAAAAATTAAACTTTTCTAAATCTTAAAATAATAATTATAATATTTTATTTAATTTTCATTTCAATTCATCTCATATCAACTTACAATCCAAACGACACTATACTATCTCCATTATTATTATTCTTATTATTATTTTAAAAAAACATACTTTAAAACAATATCTAGTCTTAGAGCACTCTCATTGGAATAGCTAAATTAAAGTACATTTTTGATGAATATAAGATGAATTTAACTTTTAGCTATTCCATTTATATAAATCTCCACATTGGAATAGCTATTTTTTCATTATATGACAATAAAATAATATAAGATGAATTTAATTTTGACTATTCACATCAAATCTCTAAATTGAATTATCCATTTATTCATTATATAGTAATGAGTAATTAATAATTTTGAAAATTTTTTAATTTTTTTAATTATGAATTTATTTTATTTTATCATATTTTACTATTTATAATATTATATATTAATTTGTAATTGTATTCTAATTATATTTTTTTAATTGTCATTTAAAATGGAGAGAGAAATAATTAATATTAAAAGGAGAGAGAAATAAATAATATAAAAAGGATTTGATGAATGAATAGTGTGTTCCAAATTTAGAAATTAGTTTTGATATTACTGTAGCTATATTCCAAATATTTGGAATATAGCTAATTCAATGTGAGCAATTTATCCACCTAATAGCTAAATTCTCATTGAATTTAGCTTTTAGCTAATCCAATGAGAATGCTCTTAATATATTTATTTTTAAATACGCGAAGTAATTCACTCGTGACTAATAATACCATGCAAACGTGACGAGATAGGGTGTAGGAGGCAAAAGTTTTCGCTTATTAAACAAGCACAGTTGCAAAATTTTGAAACTTTTTTTTTTGCCCTATGCTTCCCAACCGTTTCAATTCAAATGCGGCCGTAAATTCCTACCCACTCACGCATCCACGCCAATTTCTCTTCACGCGATCGTAATTATTTCTGAGAAGTCTTGGATCCTTGACCAGAGGACCCTTGTAAAACACGTGGCACTCTACAGTAGCGAGTACTTTTTTCGGTAAGCCGCGCGCGAGTATTCTTTTCGGGTAAACCCGCCCACTGTGTCTTTCCCGCGGCCATTAAATGAGGTTCTCTGTGGCAAACTGCATCACACCAACGTACAGAACACACCCGAGAGAGAGAGAGACAGAAATTATCAACGAACACGAAGACCTTATTAGAGAAACCCCGCCATTAATGCATAGCTCAACTACTCATCTGAACCTTAGAAGTAGTGGTAGTAATTCACACTCTCGCCAAATTGCTAAAGCCTCTCTCTCTCTCTCTCTCTCTCTCTCTCTCTCTGCTTTATCTCTTGGATAGAAAAGATCTAAGGTTTTGTTAGATCTTGATCTGGATGTGGAACTCTGCGGAGAATGCGTTTTCCGGGACGTTTTCGCTTAGGGAGGAGGGAGAGGATATGGAGGCGCTACGGTGGGCCGCGCTGGAGAGGCTGCCCACCTACGCTCGCGTACGGAGAGGGATCTTTAGGAACGTTGTTGGAGATACCAGGGAGATCGAGGTGACCGAACTCCGGGCTCAGGAGCAGAAGCTTGTGCTGGACCGGCTAGTCAGCTCGGTCGATGACGACCCGGAACTTTTCTTCGATAGGATGAGGCGCCGATTTGATGCGTAATACTCTGTCTGCTTGAAGTTCTTGGTTGAGGATGAATTTTCTTTGGTTCAACTTAGTTACTGAGGATTTAAAAAAAAAAAAAAAACTTAGTTGCTGAGACGTAGGAAAACTGAGGCGAATAAATTTTGAAGTTGTTAGTTACGTTAGAGTTTTTACTCAACTTACCTTGATTTAACAATTTGGGAGGGTTTTGCTCAGTTAACTTTGTCGCGTTTTGAAAACTGAATCAGAAGAGACACACAAAATAAAAAAAAATGTGAAATTTCATTTTCTCCTTCTCTCAACAACGAACAGTGGATTGAAATTCAATGCATGGCTATTCTCTTATTTGATTTTTTTTTCCTCTCTGTCTAGTTTTCTTGCAAGAAAAAGTTGTAGGCAAGGGTTATAAGTTCCTTCGAACCTACTGGACATACAGCAAATTTTACCATTAAAAGTATCTCGCATATGATCTGGATTATTTCGCCTTTATCGTTTCTCAATTGTGATCCCATTCCCCGTGTGCATTGTCCTGGAATTTCGATTGATTTTTTTCTCTACTTCGCCGATGACTTTGTTGATGTGCCATTGGCTTTCCTATTGTTAGGGTATATTATCTTCGATTGACTCCAGGAAGTTATTCCTCTCTCTATTTTCTTCACGTATAGATTATTTTACTAGCTGAATCCTTTGATTGGACACCTACTGTGGTTAACTGCTTCTTTGTTAAATTTCTTTTACAAATGTGGATTTACAGAGTAAATTTAAAGTTTCCGAAGATTGAGGTTCGATTCCAGAATTTGACAGTTGAATCTTTCGTCCATGTTGGAAGCAGAGCACTGCCGACAATTCCCAATTTTGTTTTCAACATGTGTGAGGTTGAGTTTTCTTAATTAGTAACCATTTTAAAAGGACCCAAGTTCATGCTACGGTTATTGTTTCATCTCATGGTTCTGATTGTCTTTTAAATTTCTCTTTATTCTAAATATCATTTAGGAACTTTTAAGGCAGTTGCGGATAGACAGAAGAAAGAGAAGCAAGTTGACAATTCTAGACGATATTAGTGGGATTATTAGACCTTCACGGTGAATTTCGATCTCGATCAGAACCCAGTTGTTCAATGTCCGTTCAAGTGTGTGTTTAATAAGCAGTTGCGTTATCTTGTAGATTGACATTGCTATTGGGTCCTCCAAGCTCTGGAAAGACAACTCTACTGTTGGCTCTTGCTGGTCGCCTTGGAACTCATTTGAAGGTAACGAAATATGTTCATGCACTACCCTGAAGATTGGTAATCACGCGGTTTGGTAATAATGTGATATTTACTGTAATTTTTCATGTCATTTCTGGGATACTGCAGGAATGAGCTTGTAGGTTTCTCAGGGTCAAGCTCTAATTTGATAGCGATAAGCTGTCATTTTTACATATTTTCAACCTCTATTTTTATGCATTTTGAGCTAATTTAAGTGATCACAATAAATTGCTCTGCTGAATATATTACAAAGACTTGCTACTAATTTCCTGTTGGATTCATCATTTGCTACTTGCCACTGATACTTTGATCCCTGCTGAAGATGTCAGGCAGAATCACTTACAATGGACATAACCTGAACGAATTTGTTCCTCAGAGGACATCTGCTTATGTGAGCCAACAGGATTGGCATGTTGCAGAAATGACTGTAAAGGAAACTCTTGAACTTGCAGGTCGCTGTCAAGGGGTTGGATTTAAGTATGGTAAGCATTAATTTTCTTGGGTATGTGTATGATGATGCTTTTAGATACTGACATAATGAATACTTCTGCTCAGACATGCTAGTGGAACTTGCAAGAAGGGAAAAGCTTGCTGGGATAAAACCTGATGAAGATCTTGATATATTCATGAAGGTACTGCACTTGTTAGGTGTGGGTCTGTTTAGCATTTTTTTTAATATATTTTTTGGCTCGATAGTTTATTACTGATAAGAATTGTTATAATTTCTTCCTTTAGTCATTAGCTCTGGGGGGAAAGGACACAAGCCTTGTTGTGGAGTACATCATGAAGGTATCATCTCAATTCTGGTTTCTGCAGGGTGGATATAACTGATTATATCGCTACATTAAAATTTATAAACATAATTAATATTATTTTAATTTCATGAATGACTAATTATGCACCTTCTTTTAGAACCTTGGATGCTAGTTCTTTGCCATTCTCCAACTATGTATACTTGAATGGTATTTTAACCATATTGTGGGTGTGAAGTTATATAAGATGCAGAATACCCATTTACAGAATTTTGGTTTTTGACTCGTGCAGGCAAAGTTTGTTTATTAATATTGCTAAATTAATACTTCCGTCTTTTGTATGGTGTTTAAAATTAATAAGCAGTCCACCTACATGGTCATGTATGCTCCTATCACGGTTCCACCACCTTTTATCTTTTTCCTTCTTGTTTATGCACCAAAATGGTAGAACATTTATAATCTAAGTTCATTTTGATCTAGACAAATGCCACCTTTTTCATCAATATAGAGCTAGCTAGCTAGGTTTCTCTGTGCTAGCACAAGGCAGTCCTGTTCACGCGTCATGGGTAGAGCATAGTATTCCAGGCTGTTAAACAGACCCTGAATTGTCCACCAGTTTTTTCTTTTACCTTTTTCCCGTTTCTTTTTAGAGTTCTCAGGAAATCATTCCCTTTTGAGCTCTTCAATTGGAGTTGACACCAAAAATTATGTCGTAACCCTCAGCCACTGGTTTATTAATTTCAAGTGATTTGAGTTGTTTTAGATGCATCAGGGGCCACCGTTTTCGCCCACAGCTTGAAAAAATTGGTCAAAACCAGTTAAAACTTTTAAAATGACCTGTTCTATGTCAAATTTGTCTCTTGAATTGGGAGGTGTTGTTTTTTAGTGTGCTATATCATCTTCCACTAAATAAGTGGATCCAAGAAGTGAGATATCTATTTGAAATAAGGTGAAGTGTGAATTTAAAGTTCGAAGTTGAGAACTTTGTTACGATATTTTATTAAATCAGTATTTATTCCAAAAGCTTAAATAGATAAGAATGTTATTTTAATCAGATAATCTCTCTTCTGCACGAGTGAACAGATTGATCCCTTTGGAAAGAGGCCATGAAATGACATCAGGTCAAATGTGTTGAAGTTGTCATGTAGATTGGCTTATGTGTTCTAAGCTTTGAGAACTGTTTCTTTTTAATCTTTTTTTAATAAGAAAAGAGTTTACAGTTTATATAGTAATTAAAGATTTAGAAAAAATGGGATAGGAAGTTGTTGCTGAATCTGTCTTCTTCAACTTATCACTAATATGTTATGACAAAGATTTTAGGGTTGGACATCTGTGCTGACACATTGGTGGGAGATGAAATGCTCAAGGGTATTTCTGGGGGACAAAAGAAGCGGCTTACAACAGGTCTTTACCATGTATTTTTCTGCTAATGGTGTACTAGTCAATGGAGTGTTGATTTATGCTTATTGGGCAGATATATGATTTCCAGGTGAATTACTGGTTGGTCCAGCAAGAGTGCTATACATGGATGAAATATCAACTGGGCTTGATAGTTCTACTACCTATCAGATCATCAAATATCTGAAGCATTCAACTTGTGCACTTGATGCCACCACTGTAATTTCTCTGCTTCAACCAGCTCCTGAGACATACGAGTTGTTTGATGATGTCATACTTTTATGTGAGGGCCAGATTGTATACCAAGGACCTCGTGATGCTGCTCTTGAGTTCTTCGCATTTATGGGATTTGGTTGCCCAGAGCGAAAGAATGTGGCAGACTTCTTGCAAGAAGTAAGTAGCGGAGAACTTTAGATTACTTTCAGCTCTATTATTGTGGTATCTTTGTTCAGATTTTTATTTACAGGTTACGTCGGAGAAAGACCAAGAGCAGTATTGGTCTGTTCTGGACCGCCCTCACCGATACATACCTGCAGGAAAGTTTGCTGAAGCTTTTCGCTCATATCGTGCTGGGAAGAATTTGTCTGATGTACTGCATGTTCCTTTTGATAAACGCTACAATCATCCAGCAGCCTTGGCAACATATCGCTATGGTGTAAAGAGGCGTGAACTTCTCAAGACCAGCTTTTACTGGCAGAGGCTACTCATGAAACGAAATTCATTTATTTATGTCTTCAAATTCATTCAGGTAGTTATTAACTATTACCACATCTCAATTCATATTTTAGGATTCTGCCATTTTTTGGTTGTTTATGATATGTCAACAAGAGTTACATTAACTTCTATGTCAGCAAAGCAGGTTATAGAATTTTATTTTCCAGACCATTTTGTTTTTAGTTGTGAATTTTCTGAAAAAAGCAATTATTCATGACATAAAGAGTGCTGATTTGCAAGTACTATTTACTGTCTTCCAGCTTTTTTTTGTTGCTTTGATCACAATGAGTGTCTTTTTCCGGACAACGATGCACCATAATACGATTGACGATGGAGGCTTATATCTTGGGTCACTGTACTTTTCCATGGTTATCATTCTCTTTAATGGGTTTACTGAGGTGTCAATGTTGGTGGCCAAGCTTCCAGTGCTTTACAAGCATAGAGACTTGCACTTCTATCCAAGTTGGGTGTATACTCTTCCTTCTTGGATCTTAAGTATTCCAACCTCGCTCATAGAGTCTGGCTTCTGGGTGGCTGTCACATACTATGTGATTGGATATGATCCTTCAATTATTAGGCAAGTGTTATGCTTTCATGAAGTTCAAAAATGTATTATAACTGTTGATTGGGGTGCATTGCTATATTAACTCTTGATGTGCAGGTTTTTTCGACAGTTCTTGTTATACTTCTCTCTGCACCAAATGTCAATAGCTCTCTTCCGTCTCATGGGTTCCTTGGGCCGGAACATGATAGTTGCCAACACCTTTGGATCATTTGCTATGCTGGTTGTCATGGCTCTTGGAGGGTTTATCATTTCTAGAGGTCAAACAAAAATTCTTTCAATGTTTACTTGTTGTCTTTCATTTCTTATGCATATTCATTTTCTTGTTACATTGTGACAGATGATATACCAAAATGGTGGATCTGGGGATTCTGGATTTCTCCTTTGATGTATGCTCAAAATGCAGCTTCTGATAATGAATTCCTTGGACATTCTTGGGATAAGGTAATGCCAGAATATCATCTGTTCCATTTCACGTGATAGCTTCGGCATTTGCTGGTGTTTAGTTACCAAAAGGAGAGGGAAAAAAAAAACAGCATTGGCATTTTGCTAGTCTGATGACATTATGCAGAGAAAGTTGAAAGGAATATGAACATGAAATTGTATTCATGAAGACTTGAGATGTAATGCCCCGTGATTTGAGTGGGGGAGCTTTTAGTACCTTACTAAGGGTCCATTTGGCAACACAACTGTTCTCAAGTATTTTCAGATATTTCCTTTCCAAACATCACTCAAACACAACACTTTTCAATTTCAAATCTTTAACTTTTTCATCTAATCAATTACCTAATCATTACAACTTTTCCAAACTCCCAAACAAAACACAAAAAACAATACTACTTATTCAAATTTCAAACAGATTTTTAATTTTATAATATTTTTATTCAATTTTTTCTCTTTTATCTCCCAAAACCTAATAAAACATCTTAACTCAAACCATTTCACTACTATTCACAAATATTCTGAGATATTCTAAGCATCCAAATGGGCCCCAAGTCTCACATTGGGTGGGAGTTGTATGGCAGAGATGAATGAGCATGATAAAAGTGTATTAAGTTTCAAGTTTCACCTCTGTTCTTTATTAGGTGAAACTGGCTTTGTAATGATTTCAAGGAGTTTCAGTTATTATATAGATAGTCATTTCAAAATATAAGTCCATATCTAGCTTAGGCTTTCCTTGGGTCGTACACAAGATGCATTGGATATGTTAACCTTTCAATTGAGTTCTACCACTTCATGATTATACATAGCATTGTTATCTTTTAGTGTAACTATTTCGGGGATGAAAGGTGATACTGAGATGTTCCAAGAAATTTTGCCTTTACCATGTTTTTTTTATTATAGGTAAATCTTGTTTAGTATAATCTTCTATATTGTGATGGGAGCAACTAAATTGAGTTATCCTTTCAATTGACTTAGTGTTCTAGCAGTTTGATTCTATTTAAAACTTATAGTTGTCTGTTCCCTTATTATGTAGAGCGCCGGGAAGAACCTGAGCTCTCCACTAGGTGAGGCATTACTAAGGGCGCGTGCTTTGTTTCCAGAGACGTACTGGTATTGGATTGGAGTTGGTGCCATGATTGGATACACAGTTTTATTCAACACACTTTTCACATTCTTTCTAGCTTATCTTAACCGTAAGCCTCTTCTTTCTGTTAAGAAGTTTACTAATCTTACTTGTATAAAAAAAAAACAGAGGTCTGCTAATATCTCCCTTACGATACTAATATATAGGCTAAGAATGTTAGTTAAGGCTTATCATGTTATTCTTTTACATGCCTACAGCTTTGGGGAGACAACAAGCTGTAGTGTCTAAGGAAGAACTGCAAGAGAGAGAAAGGAGAAGGAAAGGTGAAACAGCGGTTGTTGAGCTGAGGCATTACTTGCAGCATTCGGGTTCATTAAGTGGTTAGTAAAATAAATTTTCTATTAACTTCCATTCATATTTTTCTTTTTCAGTTTGTTAGCTATAGCGGTTCGTATCCATAATAACAATTTAATGTATTCTCCATAAGCATAAGAAGTGGCCTCATGGGTGTCAAAATTAATTTATGTTAATTTATGCCAGGTCTTACATTGGGGGGAGGGGGATATTAGTGATGGGTTGGGGGATGGGGATATTGGGGATTTCTTTGTACCGGCAAGGGTTTTGATATATAGTGTGAACAATGATATATCCACGGAGGGATGTGTACAGAATGTTGAAACTTTTTTACTGTTAACGCATTGTCTCTGTGTACAAAGCATTTCTCTCTCACACACATACATGCTGTTGTAGTCTAATTTTGTTCAACATAGTGTGAACAATGTCTCTCTCTTCTTTGGATGCAAGCACACGCCGAACCCCCTTAACTATGTGTGCAATTTTTTCTCTCTAGTTTATTTAATGTTATTTGCATAGTATCAACATGGTTACTCCAAACTTTAAGTAAATGTTTAAGTTTGTCATCACTTCTTAGCAGGAAAGCATCTTAAGCAGAAAGGCATGGTTCTCCCATTTCAACCACTTTCTATGACTTTCAGCAATATCAATTACTATGTGGATGTCCCTCTGGTGGGTATATAACTCCATTCTTCCCTCATGAAGTTCGAGAAACATCTTGACCTAGATTTCTGATCAAAGTACCACTTCAGGAATTGAAGCAACAAGGGATAGTAGAAGATAGATTGCAACTGTTGGTTGATGTCACTGGAGCATTTAGGCCTGGTATCCTTACAGCATTGGTTGGAGTCAGTGGTGCTGGGAAAACCACCCTCATGGATGTATTAGCTGATCGAAAAACTGGTGGAGTCATAGAAGGGAACATACAAATATCTGGCTATCCCAAAAGGCAGGAAACTTTTGCAAGAATTTCCGGTTACTGTGAACAGACTGATATTCATTCCCCTTGCTTGACTGTTTTGGAATCACTTCTGTTCTCTGCCTGGCTTCGGTTACCATCAGATATTGACTTGGAGACACAAAGGGTAAATACAAAAAAAAAAAAAAAAAAAAAATCATTTATGTATGTCTTGGTACATTATGTTTACTGGAGGGTTGAAATTTGCAGGCCTTTGTTGAGGGGGGGATGGAACTTGTAGAGCTCACTCCATTGAGTGGGGCATTGATTGGTCTTCCTGGAGTTGACGGTTTGTCAACAGAACAACGAAAAAGATTAACAATTGCTGTTGAACTAGTTGCCAACCCTTCTGTAGTGTTCATGGATGAGCCCACATCAGGGTTGGATGCAAGGGCTGCAGCTATTGTGATGAGAACTGTGAGGAATATTGTAAATACTGGGCGAACAATAGTGTGCACAATCCATCAGCCTAGCATAGACATTTTTGAATCCTTTGACGAGGTATTTATATGTATATTACACACACATGCATAGATGCAGTATGCTTCTATATTTTGGCAGAGAGTTTCTTCTACAAATTTTTCCTTTCTGATTGTCTGAAATACTAAATTTCAGAAATCAAAATTCTTGCCAATAGGCATCATATTCTATATATCTGTGCATGTAAATTAGAAGAACGAGTTACTAAAATTCCCCTAGGTTCTTGCCAGTTCATTTTCTCTTTCTCACAAAGATGTGTCGCTGCTTTGTCACATCAGTACATTATATAGATAGATTAATTGCAATATTTTATAATCATGTGTTTCTAGATCATTATGATCTCTTTGCTTATCCTAACCTAATCTCAACTTTAAATGCAGCTTTTATTTATGAAGCGAGGAGGACAGCTCATATATGCTGGTCCACTTGGCCCCAAGTCTCAAGAGCTCATCAAATATTTTGAGGTCTGGCCATGCATATTATTATCTCTGTGATTAGTTGAAATTTCAATTCTTGATGATAGAACCCTTGGGGGTTGGTTCAAATGGTAAGAGCCTTGGTCTTGGTGGTATGCTCCTTCCAGGTCCAAGGTTCGAACCCTTGAGTGACCCTTGAGTGCAAACAATTTCTCGGAGTCATCGGACTTGGAAATTTTCTCTTGAATTATCCAAGGTGTACTTGCAGAAAACTCTTTATTGAGGGCCTGTGCACCCCCATAATTAGTCATAACTTTATTTTAGGCAACCGGTGCCAATAAAAGAAACATCTTCATGATATAAAGTACTTATCAAAATGGAAATTTGAATGATATAAAATTTGCTTCTGTAGGCAGTTGAAGGAGTGGAAAAAATAAGGTCTGGCTATAATCCTGCTACATGGATGCTTGAGGTTACTTCTCCTACTGAAGAGAACCGTATTGGAGTGGACTTTGCCGAAATTTACCGAAAATCAAATTTATTTCAGTATGCACTGTTTCAATGGATTCTGGCTATTGATTTGTTTGTTTTTTTGTCTTTTTGCTAAGTTAATGATTTTGTTGTTAGAGGAACTATCCATTTCCTTATTTAACTTGGCTATCATCTTCCATTTCAGACTTAACAGAGAGTTGGTTGAAAGCCTAAGCAAGCCGAGTAGTACTGCCAAAGAATTGAACTTTCCAACCAAGTACTCACAGTCATTCTTTCACCAGTTTTTGGCTTGTCTTTGGAAGCAAAATCTGTCTTATTGGAGAAACCCACAATACACTGCTGTTCGCTGCTTCTATACTGTCATCATCTCATTAATGCTTGGAACGATATGTTGGAGATTTGGTGCTAAAAGGTTTTCTTTATCTTTTGAAATATTTTTAACCCTAGATTTCATGAAAATTTTAGGTATTTTGGTCCTCAGCTATCGAGTTGTGGTACCACACAATCTACTTCATAACATGCTCCCAGCTAATTTGCTCATTAATTCATTTGACTTGGAAGTTGACCGATTATGATGCTGTGTTAGGAGGATTAACAGAAACGGTTAATTCTAATGAGGTGCATTAATATGACGTGTATCTACCTGGTCCTCTCAGTGGCAGATTGCTAGTATGGAGGCCATGAACATGTACTGTTGTGAAGGTGTGTCAGTGCTTTAGATTCCTTAAATTGGTCGTCTTTCTCATCTGCGGATCTGATGGTGGTTGCTATTCCCTGAAGCAGCAATTGAGAAAGCCAGATTGATCGTTAAGTTGAGATGGTTTGATTGCATGCAATCTTTCAAATCAATGGCTGTCCTAATGTTTGAGGTGGTTTTGAAAGTACAAGGGGAAGGACAAACAGAATGTGGGTCAAATCTGCATAAAGTTATAAACTGACATTTTGATGGCAGCTTTGACCCAAGACCCATTATGCCGTATTTTGATGGCAGTTTATGATCTAATAGCAGAAATGGGCGAACTCTAAGATGACATCAGATTTTGTTGGACAGCTTTTAAGCTGGACAGTGCTATTCGCTCCCTGATTCAGTCCTATTGGGGCTAATGGACAATTGGCCAACTCAATCCTAGTTACAAATCATCCCTAGTTACAAATCACTCAATCCTCTGTATTTAGTTTTATTTTTTTCTTTTTCATTTGCCCCTCAAGAATCTTATGGTCTCAGTCTACAGCATCAGATCTTCTGACTCTTAATTATTTCTCTCATTTCTGACAGGGATAACCAGCAGGATTTATTTAATGCCATGGGATCAATGTATGTAGCTATCCTGTTCGTTGGAATTACTAATGCCACTGCTGTTCAACCAGTTGTTTCTATAGAGAGATATGTTTCATATCGAGAGAGAGCCGCAGGGTTGTACTCAGCTTTACCATTTGCATTTGCTCAGGTTTCCTTCTGATATTTTTACTTGTTTCCAGTTGTTAAAATCACTGGATTTCATTAAGTTAGCTAATGTTTCTCTTTGTGCAGGTTGCTATTGAGTTCCCCTATGTGTTCTCACAGTCAATCATCTACTGCACAATTTTCTACTCAATGGCTTCGTTCGAGTGGACTCCCTTGAAGTTTATTTTGTATTTATTCTTTATGTATTTTACTATGCTCTACTTCACCTTTTATGGAATGATGGCAACTGCCGTAACGCCAAATCATAACGTCGCTGCTGTCATATCTGCTCCATTTTATATGCTATGGAACCTTTTCAGTGGTTTTATGATCCCTCACAAGGTAATGAAGTGATAAATTTCTTGCTTCTAGAGCATTAGATCAATTTTGCTTAATAAGACCTGCTTGCCTTGTTTATTTCAGATTTACAAAATGATCTGTAGGAAATCCACACTTTGTATTCATTTATACACTCAAGCTATTACATATCATTCTCAGCTTAGGAACTCCTAGAGATATAATCTGACAGTGAGTCATGGCTGGTGTCTGGCAGGAGGGGATTATACTAAATTTTTACATACAAACTTATTGTTGTTATCATTGGATTTGCTGATTTGTGGGCCCAAGATCCCCTGCATATTTGAAATACTGATTCGTAGAGCTTGTCCCTAGTACTTACCATTGAACTTTTTATGGCTAGAATAACTGGCTACAGGGTGAGATTGTACATGGAAGTTCTTTTTTTTTTCAAAACCAATCTACACCAAAGAATTCAATAATCAAAATTGCTCTCTGTACAGTATTCTCTCTCTCTCTCACATGTACAAAACACAAAACACTCGCACGAACATCTTTCCTTTTTTTATTTCTGGCATACATGTCATAAGACTCAAAACTTGGCCACTTATTTTCAGAGAATCCCAGTATGGTGGAGATGGTATTATTGGGCGAACCCTGTAGCCTGGAGTTTGTATGGCCTCGTGACTTCACAATATGGTGAAGATAATAGAGTAGTGAAACTATCAGATGGATTGCACTCGATGCCCGTAAGGCAGTTAGTCGAGGATGTCTTTGGGTATAGGCATGATTTCTTGAGTATAGCCGGCATAATGGTGGTTGGTTTCTGCGTGTTCTTTGCTGTCATTTTTGCATTTGCAATAAAATCATTCAACTTCCAAAGGCGATGAGAGGTCGAAGTTATGTGCACCATTAAGAAGTCTCATGTTAGGTTTCGGAATTGATGCATTTGCTTGACTAAGTATATCAGTTCCTGGTAAATGAATGTTACACGATAACTATATATATATAGCAAAAAGATTTTCTAGTATGTAATGTTATTTGGACTCCAGAAAGATTGTGTAAACTAATATTAGTTGCATGTTTCAATATTATTGATCATAAATAATTTGATCGAAAATGTTGTAAAGTCAGAGACTATTGGCATATAAGAATTTGTTTTCAACAGAATGGTTGGAAAACCACTATTGTAATAATGCATTGTGATTTTCACAGCTCCTTGTTTTAGATATCAATATCAAAGCTTTTACCCAATTCTGTAATTATTATAATGCATATTATTAAGCCGTACCTCCGTTCTATTTATAATGCCTATATCATTAGGACTCGTTTGGATAGTAAGATGATATGATTGAAGATAAGTTGAATATAATATTATTAAAATATTATTTTTTAATATTATTATTGTTTTGAAACTTGAAAATATTGAATTGTTTATTATATTTTGTATGAAAATTTGAAAAAACTGTAATGATGAGATGTGTTAAGGACAAAGCTACCCTTGCAAAGACTTTCAGCCTGCAACCCTCACAGCACAAGGACTTGAGCAGCTCAACGTAACAAACTATGCAACAAACATGCAGTGCATGCATTGTGCCTATCAACCTTTGCAAAATCAACTGTAGCATTAGCTCTAGAATATTCCATTCATTGTAACCTATGTCTATAAAAGGACTTCATGTAATAACAATTTTCAATCAATGAAAACCACACAAATTCTTTATTCTAAAAAGGTACCAGAGCTCTAAAGGACTAAACGTCCATGGCTTCCTCACTTGATTCCTCTTCTTCTTCTCCCACCCTTCCTCAACCCAATTTTTCTTATACAATCTCTGTTAAGCTCACCCCCAATAACTACTTGTTATGAAAGGTTCAATTGGTTCCTTACATTCGTGGTCAATGACTATACAAATATGTTGATGGCTCTTGTTCTCCACCAAAACTAGAGCTCGATGATAACACTCCAAATCTAGCTCATGACCTTTGGCTTCAACAAGACCAATTAGTCATGTCCACCCTTATTTCCTCTTTCTGAGCCACTCATACAAGTTGTTGGAGGTACCTCTGCCAGAGCCGTATGGCTCTCTCTTGAATCAACTTATGCCTCAGTCTCCCAAGCTCATCTTCTACAAGCTCAACTTCAATTAGCCTCCTTTAAGAAGGCTCAGATCCCATTTCAGCTTATTTTTGCAAAGCTAAAACCCTTGTCGACACTATGGCTACAATTGGTCATCCCTTACCATCTGCTGAGTTTGTTCCTGATCTTTTTGCTGGACTTGGCTCCAATTATAATGCTATTGTTACTTCCGTATCCACCAGACTTGAACCCATTTCCCCTGAGGAGCTACTCGGGCAGTTACTGGCCCATGAAGCACAGTTGCTAGCTCACGTGGCCGAGGGCACCTTCCCTACGGAACCTTCTGCAAATTTTTCAGCAAAATCTCCTGCTAGCTCACGTGGCCGAGGGCCTCGTGGTGGTGGTCGCAACTTCTATCAAGGACGTAATGGTGGTCGTTCTACTCGGGGTCGCAGCAATTACACATGTAACATTGGTAACAATCCTTTTCACCTACTAATCAACGTTTGGTTTGTTAGGTCTGCAACTGACAGGGCTTGCCTTTATCACTTTAACTAAGCCTATACTGCTGCCTCACCCATCATTGCAAACTTCTCTTCCTCAAGTTATCCCTCAAATAAAAACTGGTATTCAAACACCGCCGCAACTAACCATATAACTAGTGATTTGGGTAACCTCAATTTGCATGCTACTTGAGTATCGTCGCGGTGCACAACTTTGTGTTGGTGATGGCACCACAGTGCCTATTTCACACTCGGGTTCAGCCTCTTTCTCATCTTCTTCATATAAATTCATGCTCAATAACATGTTTTGTGTTCATTCTTTTCAAAAAAATTTTATATCAGTCCAAAAATTCTACATTGATAATAATGCTTTCCTTCAATTTTTTGTTGACTATTTTTCTGTTAAGGACTGCAAATCGGGAAAGCTTTTTCTTCAAGGGACAATCAGTAACGGCCTATACTCCATCCCACCACAATCGGTTTTACCTCCATCTGCTCTTAACACTCATCTCTTAGTTCTCCTATGGCACAATATGCTCGACCATCCATCTCTCAAGCTTGTGCAATCTATCCTTCGGCAGCATAATCTTCCCTATAAGAATACTATAATTCCTTTTTGTAATGCCTGTGCACAGGCAAAACATCATAGATTTCCTACTTACAAACGGTTACATAAATTTACTGCCCCTTTTCAGCTCACTTTCTTGGATTTATGGGGTCTTTCCCCTCGTGTGTCTACTGATAATTACAGATTTTATATCACATTAGTAGACAACTATTCCTGGTATACTTGATTATTTCCTCTAAAATCAAAGTCTTGAGCTTTCGATACATTTGTTAAATTTAAAACCAATATTGAACTTCAATTTAATACAAAAAATAAAGTAATTCCAATCCATTTTTTTTTGGGAAGAATTTTGGCCATTTTCTAATTACTTAAACTCGTGTGGTATTATCCATAGAATTACATGTCCTCACCCACACGTAAAACGACATTGTTGAACGAAAGTATCGTCACATTGTCAACACGGGCCTTGCCCTCTTCACGCACTCCTCCGTCCCATTCCATTTTTGGACCAATGCATTTCTTCATGCAGTTTATTTAATAAACATGCTTCCATCCCTCACATTACATAACTCTTCACCTTATTTTTTATTTCATAACACTCATCCTGATTATTCTACCTTACAGGTTTTTGGCTCTGAGTGCTGGCCTTTAACTACTCCCTACAATCCTTACAAGTTTTCATTCCGTTCACTATCTTGCATGTTTTTGGGCTTAAACCCATCTCACAAAGGCTTCATCTGTCATCACATTTCCACAGGCTGAACCTTTATCTCCAAAGACGTCGGTTTCAATGAGTCCAGCTTCCCTTACTCAACTCCTCCCAAGCCCACAATAACTACTGAGCTCATTCATGTTATTCTGCCTCATTTCAAGTCCAACCCACCTTCGGCAACCTCTTCTCCTTCTTCATCTATACTTGGTCCTCCATCTTCACCACGATCTTCATCGTCACCCACACACAGCATGTCTTCCCCACCTTCTCAACAGCATGCACACTCGATGGTTACTCGTTCACGTATCCACTCCCTATGCCCATGTAAGTTTCATGATGATACCATCAAATGACCCTTATCCCTTGCCTTTGCCATTGACTTAAGTTCTGTTCCTGAGACTCCAGTAAGTTACACCATTGCAAATCAGTATCCCGAGTGGCATGCTGCTATGACACAAGAGTTTCATGCCCTACTTGCAAACCAAACCTAGTCTTTAGTACTAGCTTCCCACGCTCCGAACATTGTCACCTGCAAATGGTTGTTTTGGACAAAACGGCTTGCGACGAATCGATTGAAAGTCACAAAGCATGCTTGGTTGCCAAAGGGTTCCTCCAGCAATTCGGGATTGATTTCGAAGAGACTTTCAACCCTAGTTGCAGTTGTGAGTACGCAAACGCCACGCAATCACTTTGAAAAAATTGAATAAATATGAGACCCACATGAAAAAAAAATTACTTTTTTAATAGTGGACCCCACTCTTTTTCAAAACGACTGCACAGCGCTTGCGCACTCCACGACTGCATGTAGCATTACTTTTCGGCAATATGATGTGCAGAACGCATTTCTGCAAGGACCATTTCATGAAACTGTTTTTATGTCTCAGCCCCTGGGTTCTCACATCCTCAATATCCTTCTCACGTTTGTAGGTTAAACAAAGCAATTTATGGGCTTTGACAGTCACCCTGTGCATGGTATTCACGCCTCAGCTCTCGCCTACTTGATCTCGGCTTTGTCATCTCCTCTGCAGACCTTTCTCTTTTTATCAATAAATCTGCAGGAGTCATAACCTTTGTGTTAGTCGATGTTGATGACCTATTAGTCATGGGCTCTTCTATGCAGTATATCTCTGAACTGCTTTCTGATCTACGCATTGACTTCCCAATCACTAACCTGGGAACTTTGCACTGTTTTTTGGGTGTCGAGGCCACCTTCAACTCTAAAGGACTGCTCCTCACGCATCATAAGTACATCATTGATTTGCTCTATCGAGCCAACATGCAGTTTGCGAAGTTTGTAAAATCTCCTATGTCTACTTCTAAGAAACTTAGTACCTTTACTGGGCATCTTTTTGAAGATCCCATCTTTGTATTGTAGCATCATCGGCTCCTTGCAATATCTCTCATTCACACGATTGGACCTTGCTTTTGCAGTTGGCAAAGTATGCCAATTTATGCATACTCCTCGAGTCCCCCATTGGCAAGCAGTGAAACGCATTCTCAGGTATCTCAAGCATACCTCTATTGTTGGACTGCAACTGTCATCTTCGCCCACTTCCAAAATCATTGCATTTTCTAACGCCGATTGGGTGGGGTTTCCAGATGATCAGAGATCAACAAGTGGTTACTGTATATTTATGGGTTGTAACCTCATTTCGTGGTCCTCCAAGAAACAACCAACGATTGCACGTCCATCAACTGAGGCCGAATTTAAAGTTGTCGTAAACACTATCGCTGAAGTTATTTGGCTTCAACATCTATGCCGAGATCTTGGGATCACTTTATATGAGGCTCCTCTTCTTTACTATGACAATATGAGTGCTACATACCTCTCATCTAATCCCATTTTTCACGCACGAACTAAACACGTTAAGATCGATTTTCATTTCGTGCATAACTGAGTTCAAAATAAATCCTTGCGTGTTGCTTTTATCTCTAGTAAAGACCAGCTTGCAGACCTTCTTACAAAACCTCTTTTAGCAACTTGATTTACATCACTTTGTTCAAGTCTTTGTCTCCAAGCTTTGCCGCTCGACTTGAGGGGAGATGTTAAGGACAAAGTTGTCCTTGCAAAGACCTTAAGCCTGCAACCCTCACAACACAAGGACTTGACAAGTTCCACGTAACAAACTCTGTAAAAAACATGCAGTACTGCATGCGTCGTGCCTCTCTACCTCTGCAAAATCAATCGTACGTAGCATTAGTTCTAGAATATTCCATTCATTGTAACCTATGTCTATAAAAGGACCTCATGTAATAACAATTTTCAATCAATGAAAACCACACAAATTCTTTACTCTAACAAGATGAGATGATATGAGATGGATTGAGAATATTTCTGTATCCAAAAGTTGGTAGTTATATCCATATTTAGAGATTACCTAACCTATACAATAGCAAAGTTTAATATATTCCATTTTTACTTTAGATGAGATATTTTATAAGCTTGACGTTTCAGCCTTTGTAAAAGGCCTATTTTTTTGTCCTAATCTTTAATGCTGATGATCTAAGCATGCAATTCCAATACCTTTTTTCATGAGAAGAAAATTTTCAAAGATGAAATCCTAGAAATGCTAAAACTTGATCAAAAGCCTAATTAGAAGTTAAATCCCGAAAACATGATGCACGTACGTTGAGCATTATACAATTATATATATATATATATTTTAAAAATTATATAATTCTTACTCAATTACTAATAGAGGTGGCCTACGTACTAGGCAAAATGGAGTTTCTGATCCTTTCCAGCTATGGAAAATAGACAAATTACAAATTACAAGCTATGTAAGAAGAAGACAAAATGTTGAATATTCTTCTTGTATTTCATTTATCAACATTGTGTCTATATATAGACTTTACATAAATAATCAAAGAATATTTTATGGTTACAATAATAGTAGAGAATAACAGAATGTATTCTTTGCAGTGCATGCTAATGATTTGTTATTGCTGTGCTGTTGGTATGCTGCGTGGCTGGTTTATCACATAGTTTAATACGCCCCCTCGAGTCCAAAGGGGTGTCAACCACTTTGAGACTCGCTTTAAACTGATTGAACTTTTTTGCAACTAATAGTTTGGTAAGAACATCCGCCAGCTAGTCTTTGGAGCTACAAAAAGAAATTCTGAGAGTGTTGGCAGCGACACGATCTCGTACAAAATGGTAGTTTATATCCATGTGCTTGGTTTTTGAATGAAAGACAAGATTAGCACAAAGATATGTTGCACCAAGACTGTCCCACCAAAGTGTTGGTGCTTGAGGTAGAAACAGATCAAGTTCCTTGAGAAGAGTTTGAAGCCATATTAATTCAACTGTCAAAGAGGCCAAGGACTTGTATTTAGCTTTTGTAGATGATCTAGTTACTGTTTTCTACTTCTTAGAGTTCCATGATATGAGATGGTTACCAAGATAGATGCAAAAACCTCCAATTGATTGTCGATCATCCGGACAACCACCCCAATCCGCATCAGAATAAGCTTGAAGAACAAAGTGTGATTGAGAAGCAAAAAATAAGCCATGATTTATTGTACCCTTGAGATAACGAAGGACCCTTTTTAGTGCACTCCAATGAGTAACTTTTGGTGAGTACATAAATTGACAAAGTTTATTTACTGCAAATGAAATATTTGGGCGGGTGAGATTGAGATATTGAAGACCTCCAACTAGGCTTCTGTAGAGAACATGATCATCAAAATCAGGGGAATCAAACTTAGAAAGCTTAAGTGATGCTGCCATAGGTGAGGATATGGGTTTAGACTGAAGCATGTTGCTGCGGGTGAGTAAGGTTTTGATGTATTTTCTTTGGGACATCAACAAGCCATTTGATGTATAATCAATTTCAAGACCCAAAAAGAAAGACGAAATTCCCAGATCCCGAACAGGGAAGGCAGTACGCATGGCAACAATCAAAGTATCAATAACAGAGGAATTAGATGCAGTTATCACTATGTCATCGACATAGACAAGCAAGAAAATGTTCACAGCACCTGTACTGAAAATAAAGAGTGAAGGATTAGCTTTGGAGAGGAGAAAACCATACTCAAGTAGCCATGAACTGAGCTTGTCAAACCAGGCTCTCGGAGCTCGCTTCAACCCATAAATTGTCTTGTTGAGTTTGCACACAAAGGTAGGATGAGATGGGTCTACAAAGCCCTGAGGTTGCTGCATTAAAACATTATCAGTGAGATTGTCGTGCAAAAATGCGTACTCAATATCGAGTTGGCGCAGTGCCCAGCGCCTAGACACAGCAATGGAAAGGATGAGACAGATTGTCGAAGGTTTGACCACGAGACTGAATGTCTCGTGGTAATCAAGTCCAGGCTGAAAGCCTTTGGCCACCAATCGGGCCTTCTGTCTCTGAAAGGAACCATCTGCGTTAGTTTTCGTTTGATATACCCAACGGCACCCAAGAATATTTGAAGCTTGAGCAGGTGGTACAAGCGTCCAAGTGAGGTTTTGAGTCAAAGCACTGAATTCTTGAACCATAGCCGAATGCCAATATGGAAATTTTGTAGCCACTGCGTAGCTTGAAGGCTCATCGGGAACATAAACAATGATGGTGAGGCACTGGCGGGCTGAGTAAGGCACCGTACCATCAGATAGTACTCTAGGACGGGAGGAATTTGTCTGAGCACGAGTTATTATTGGTGACCGAGGAGGGACAAGAATGGGAGGTTCGGTGGTGATTAAGAGGGATGAAGTGTTTGATGTTTGATGAGGTTGGGAGGTAGAAGATGATGCAGGGGAAGGAATTTGTGATATTGGACTGAGGCCTAGGCTAAGAGACGGGGGTGAGTTTGAGAGAGTTGGGCCAACGGAAGATAGGTGTGGAGCTAGGCCAAGTATGGAAGGAGATAGTATGGGTAAGGAGACTTGGGTAGAAGGAGTGAGAAGAGAAGGGATTGTGGGCATTGTTTGAGAGGTTTTATTGAGCCGAGATTTTGCAAGAGGAAATGTATTTTCATCAAAGGTGATGTCTCGTGATATGTATAATCTATTATTTGAGAGATCTAAATAGTTGTATCCCTTGTGTGAAGAGCTGTAGCCAATAAATAAACGAGGAGTGGAACGAAAATTGAATTTGTGTGAGAGATATGGTTGAAGGTTGGGCCAACAAATGCATCCAAAAACTTTCAAAAAAATATAATCGGGTTCATGATTATAGATCAAAGAATATGGAGATTTGTGATTTAATGTTGGAGAGGGGAGACGATTTATTAAATAAACTGTCGTTTCAAAAGCATCGACCTAATATGAAAAAGGGAGAGATGCTTGGGCTAAGAGGGCAAGTCCGGTTTCAACAATGTGATGGTGCTTTCTCTCAACAAGTTCATTTTGTTGATGAGTATGAGGACATGAGAGACGATGTTGAATTCCAAGTTTGTGACACATGGAGATGATGGGTTTAAATTCACCACCTCCATCAGTTTGTAAGGTTATTAATTTGGTGTTAAACATTCTTTCAACAAATGGTAAAAACTTGGAAAATATTTGAAGAACATCATATTTTTGTTTCATTGGGAAGAGCCAGTGAATCTAGTGTGGTGGTCCACAAAAGAAACATAGTATTTATAACCCAAACGAGATACATGTGAAGATGGGCCCCAAAAGTCTGAACAAATTAACTCTAAGGGCCTATGATACTCGGCTCGACTTGAAGGAAAAGGAAGCTGATGTGATTTCGCAAGTGGACAAACTGGGCATTTGAAGGAAGCGTCTGAGGAGCAAAACATCAAGCAGTTGTTGTGCAAAACACGATGAACAAGAGCAAGAGAAGGGTGACCCAATCTGCGATGCCATTGTGGAAGCGAGGTCTTCTGACTGACGTGGATGGAAGGAGAAGATGAAGGGACAATGGGAAACATGTATAACCCATCACGGGTTGGCTCGGTGAGAAGCGTTTGTTTCGTCTGCGAATCCTTGACAGAGAAATGTGATGAGTGGAACTCAAAGAAACATTGATTGTCTATGCAAAAATGAAGGACAGAGATCAAATTCTTGGTAATGGATGGAACATGAAGAAGATTTTTAAGAAGAAATGAAGATGAAGATGAGGGAAGAGAAGAGTCACCAAAATTTTGTATGGGGAGTCCCGTGCCATCGCTAACGCTGATAGTGTCATCTCCACTATATTGTTCTGATGAGAGATTCAAGTTTGACAGTTCATTTGTGATATGATGCGTAGTAGCCAAATCGGGGTATCACACATTCTCTGAGGAAAAGCTACCAGCAGTGAAATTTGCAGAAAAATTGCTAGGAGAATCATATTGGTAAGAATGATTAAACCTGTTTCTACATTGGAGGGCAACATGCCCTTTTTGTTACAAACTTGGCATGTTGGCCCTGTTGATGTGTGATGTTGAAGTGAGTTGTTGAATCCAGCACGACCACCACAATTATTGTTGAAATGTCTCCCACAACCACGACCATGACCACGGCCCTATCTCCCAGCTCATTGAAAAGAACGTCCTTGTGTCCCACTAGCAGAGCTAAAATTTGTAAAAAATTTAAGAGAAGTTGTTGTGCTGTTGGTGTGATGCGCAAGTCTGGTCTCTTGAATGAGCAAGAGTTGATCAATTCATGAATGGTCAAGGGTTCAAATCTGGTTGTAATGGAAGTGACGAAGAGTTCATAAGAGGGTCCAAGGCCATTTAATAGATAAGAAACAAGCTCTTTATCAGATAGAGTAATGCCTGTTGCAGTAAGAGAATCGGCTAGAAGATGAACTTTACCAAAATATTTAGAGATGGTTAGTTCACCACGAGAAAGATTGATAAGTTGGAACCTAACCTGAAACTCTTTTGCTTGGGAGTGAGAAGAGAACATGGAGGAGAGGGAAGACCATAATGCTCTAGATGTGGGAGATGAAAACACATGACCTATAATGGATTCTGAGAGAGAGGAGAACAACACACTTAGGACCATTTGGTCAGTGCGCCTCCAGACTAAGAAAGCAGGATTAGGTTTGGGTATTTGTTTTGTGGTCTTAGTGAGAAATGCAGGTGGGGCGGGAAGCGAGCCATCAACATAGGAGAAGAGGTCTTGACCTCTTAGGTAAGCTGTGGTTTGAATATTCCAAATGAGATAGTTTTCTGTGGTGAGTTTAGTAGTAACAATGTGAGAAAATGTAGAAACAATGGAAGGTACCGAGGAATGGGAGGAAGAGGAAGAAGATGACGCCATGGATCGAAAAAAAAATGAGCATAGTCAGAGGGCTCTTGATACCATGTAAGAAGAAGACAAAATGTTGAATATTCTTCTTGTATTTTATTTATCAACACTGTGTCTATATATAGACTTTACATAAATAATCAAAGAATATTTTATGGTTACAATAACAGTAGAGAATAACATAATGTATTCTCTGCAGTGCACGCTAATGATTTGTTGTTGATGTGCTATTGGTATGCTGTGTGGCTGGTTTATCACATAGTCTAATACATATATGTTTCTGAAACACTTTTTTGTGAAGAAGGATACACGTGTGTATGCGCGCGCATAAGTGCTACAATTACATCTCTCATCATCATTGATCTCATGATCTCGTTGTCCTTTTGATTAGATTAAGGGAGGTGGGGACAATGAGTTGAGATGAAAGTTGAGTAAAATATTGTTAAAATATTATTTTAGAATTTGAAAAAGTACTTAAATTATTTATTGTATTTTATGTAGAAATTTAAAAAAATTATAATTATTAAATGAGATGAACTAAAATACTTTTTATATCTAAACCTCTCCTTAAATCTTAACTTACCATCAAGTGCCATTAATTAACTCAAAGATTTGCCTTGAAATTAAGGTTGTGTTTGAGTAGTGAAGTAATCTTAAATATTATGTAGATAGTAGTGAAAAATAATAAAAGAATATTAAATATTAATGAATAGTAATAAATAGTATGAAAAAATAGATAAAAAATAATAATTAAATAGTAATTGAGTATTCTCAAAGAATAAATATAGATAGAAGTCACTATTGAGAGCATCTATTTTGTACATATGATGTGGCATTATGTAAACCACACATCTCCCAAAGTGAGTATTGGAAATAATCAATTATAAGCAACCACCCAGTAAATACAAAATATACACTTCTATAATGACTTATCTTTAACATTACTCATTCACAAAATACTCTAGTCCTCAAACCAGCCCTTTTATCTAATTTGATTCCAAAAATGGACACGGTGCGGTACGTTTGGAGGCGCCGAAATAAATAGCGGAGGTTATTTTAATATTTTTCTTTGTTATAAAAGTACGTAGCTGCATATAATACCAATTACGTACAAAATAGCAGCGCACCCACATACAATAGCCATGGACAATGTGTCAAGAAAGATCAATTTCTGAAACCCGGCCAGTCTCTGCAGGCTGCAGCTACAAGTGACAAAGTTGAGAGCTCTCTCGATCCCTCCCAAGTTTTTAATAAGAAAAAATATGCGTATCAGCCGGAAGTCGCTGCACACTCAATACTGAGTTAAAAAAAAAAAATACTTGAGAGGTGTGCTGTGGATTCCAGCTGATACACAGCACATCTCTTTTAATTATCTTTTTTAATAAAAGGTGCGTCTACACCGACCGCTGGGCTCCCAGACACTAGAAGGGTTTTTTTAATTTTTGGTTCTGTTAAAAAATTAGAGCAGAGCTCCCAGCGAGATGTCTCTAGCTTTTTCCTTCAATACAAGACAAACACTTCAATTATATATTATATGAGAAATAGTTAGTCATAATTATATAAAAATAATAATAATATAAATTACTAACATGACTTGATAACACTCTTGATATATATATATATATATATATATATATATATGCGCGCTCTTTCTCTAATAAGAAACAAGATATATAGACCTCACTCTCTCACACACGCACAAGGTTATAAAATATGCCTCATTTTGCCAATAAACAGTAGTACTTGGGTACTTCTGCTCAAAGAATGATGAATTCATCAATCTCAGAATCCTTCAAAAGCCACCCTGTCCAACTCAACCGTATCATCCCACTAGACTTCAAGGCTCATGCCATCAAACTACCTGACTCTCACACTTGGACCCTGTCAACGGACAACCCTCCGCCCGTCGACCCGTTCACCTCCGAGTCAGTGCCCGTCATAGACCTTGACGATCCCAATGTAGAGTCGCTCACACGGCATGCCTGTGAGCAATGGGGGATGTTTCAGGTCACCAACCATGGCATTCGCATTGACCTCCTTATAGAACTGGAGTTTCAGACGCGGCGTTTGTTCTCTCTCCCACTGGAACAAAAACTCCACGCCGTCCGATCGCCGGAGGACTTTGCCGGCTACGGCCTGCCCCGCATTTCCACGTTTTTCCCGAAGCTAATGTGGTCGGAGGGCTTCTCGATAATGGGGTCTCAGGTGGAACATGCCAGCAAGCTTTGGCCAAATGACCACACCAAATTCTGGTACGTGGCGTACTGCAGAAATAGTAATAATAATAATAATGCATGCTCTAGATAATATTCCCAGTAAAATTAACATTTAAATCTTGTGTTACTAAAATAAAAAGGTTCGTTACTATCTATGGTAACCTGACGTTGCTTTGATCAGCGGTGGACGTAGAAAGTTGAGAGTGGAGAGGAACAGAGCTGAGATTTTGACGCGTGCTGCAATGAAGCAGAACTCGTGTAAAAATGGTGGTTGGGCAGAGAAGAGTGCATGCACCAAGAATCGAATCCCATGCACTGCACTGCACTGCCCGCCACTGTGTTTCACTTCGCGCTTCCTTCAAACTAACCCAGCCCACCTGCAATAATGAGGTGGTTCTCTTTTTGGGCCCCATTCATAAGGGCTCCAGGTTGGGACCGTATCTAAATATACATTCATTTTAAATGTGGTGTATTCTTTTTAAAAAATAATAAGATTTATTATTAAAAAATTAAATACAAGTTTTATATTTATTTATTTTTTTTAAAGTAATTCGTGGTATTTATGCATTGATTTATAACTGTAATTATCATTTCTCTTAAAACATAACACAGTGAGGGCAGCTCGCTCCAATTTTTATTTATTTTTTATTTTTTTGTGTTTGCTAATTCTAACATGTCTTTTTTTTATTTTTTGATACATTTGAAGGAGTAGGGTTTCGAACTTTAAACGTCCATTTTGAAAGCTGGGTATTATGCCAATAAAGCCACGTGCCTTTGGCAACATCAGCCTTATTCTTGGTGTGGATAAATTCCTACATCCACTTAGAAATTGCTGTTCTTTCGTGCAGTGACGTAATGGAAGAGTACGAGAGGGAAATGAAGGACCTAACCGAAAGGATACTAGGGCTAATGCTTCGATCTTTGGGCCTAACCAGTGAAGATGTGAAATGGCTCAAGCCCAAAGATGGGGGGAGCAGACGTTCCGAAGCCCTTCTCCATTTAAACTCATACCCGGTTTGCCCGGACCCTAGTCATGCCATGGGCCTGGCCCCTCATACGGATTCCTCCTTGCTCACTTTATTGTACCAAAGTTGCACCAACGGGCTCCAAGTCCATAAAGAAAATATCGGGTGGGCGCCGGTGCATCCCATTGCCGGTGCACTTGTTGTCAATGTTGGAGACCTGATGCACATACTCTCCAACGGCCGGTTCAAGAGTCCGATGCATCAAGTGCTTCTCACCAAGTCATGCCATCGCATTTCGATGGCTTACTTCTACGGCCCTCCGGTCGACGTGAAAATTTCACCGTTGATGAATATGATTGACCACAAACACCCTGCTCTCTATCGGCCAGTGACATGGAAGGAATATCTTGATGCCAAGGCAATGCATTTCAACCAGGCATTTGAGTTCATTCGGAATGATGTTCATATTTCCAATAAATAAATGAATTCCAAAAATTTTGGGTAAATCTGTCATTCAGCTAAGAGATCATGATTGCGATGCCATAAGGTGAAATGTCAAGAATGGAAACTCACGTCTTCAAATGGGCACTTAAAATTATGAGAAATTCAATTTACAATCTTTAGTAGATGACTGCATATACAGTCTTATTAATGAATAAAGATAAAATAAAAAATAAATCATTTTAAAAATGATACTATTGTAACTTAAAATTTTTTTTAAACATAACTGTATGAACTTGTATGAACAATTCCCAAATAGCGTGACTGTATGAAAACTGTATATAGACTAACTATACAATTATATCATAATGATAGAGCAATCTTTAGTTTTATAACACGGCAAAGAAACATGAATTCTGTTTATAACCAATGTATTGGTTAGTTAGCCAATACAGATATTTTTGTATCGTACAATAATTTTTCCTATCCAAACACACTGTATTTTATCTTTAAATTTTAAAAGGAAAAAGCTAGTTCGTCCACTCTACTTGACCGCTCAGGATTACTTAATGATTAAAGAAGTGATTTTAAGTGTATTGATGTATTTTTTTTATTTTTTAAAATTATCTAAAAAATGTAAATAGAAAAATGAAAAAAAAAACAGTTGCAAAAAGCAACTGTCGATCAATTAGAGCTGGCTACTCTGGACGACAAAGTAGCCCGACTCATTTTAAAAATATCCACTTAAATAAACAATAAATACTGATTATGAACAGTACAAAACTGACATTAAACAGTGCATAAACAGTTATAAACAGTGCACTTTTTGGCTCTCTAATCAACCGTGGGATCACACATTTTTCAAATTCTAAAAATTAAAAACTATTTTATTTCATCTCCCTATCTAAACATATTTTTTTTACAAACTATTTCATCTCATCTTAACTGCATAACCAAATGGAAGTTAATGCAGGTGTGTTACATTAGGATAAGACTACATAATAACTCCGAGCAATTTGATGGATGCAAAAGGTTCATGAGCACAGGAAGACAGAACAATCCCAGTAACCTCTTGTCAACAACGGAATTGTTGAAAAGGATCCTGCAGATTTCATTGCTCATAATCAAAAACCATCTTGCAACTTTGAACCGGAATCATGTAAGCATAGAAAGAAGATCAGGAGCTCAATCATGTGTAATGCTTTTCAAAAGGGTAAACTGTAAAGTCGACATTCTATACAATGCTGAAGTTAGTCAACAAAAGCCGAGTATTCTGTAAACAGCATTTACATCTTCAGTGTCAGAACCAAAACTCTTGTCGGACATTGTCAACCAGATTTTCTGTGTAACATTAACAAAGTCAGTTTTGATGAAAAAGATTACTTCCTTCGGCTATCTTGGAGTTGGATCAAAGATCTAAATTCTTCTTTCCTTGCTAAGCAGACTGTGCCAAAATATAAGCCACTAAAGCATCTAAAGAAGGCATACATAGTGGAGGAGGTATTTCTGGATGAAGTATCTCAGGATAAACATAATGGAGAAGGTATACCAATTTTGTCTGGGGGGAAAAGCAATTGTCACTTCCAGAGCTTGACACACTTGTCATGACTAGCTGAAGCTACCAGACCTGTCACACTTGATACTGCTAAGGCAGAGATTAGTTTGTCGTGCGCATGTACAGATATCGTCTTGTTTTCGCTTGTGTTCCAAAGTTCCAGAGTCTGGAAATCGAGGGCATTCCATATCAAAAACAAAAACTTCGTGTCAGTAGCTTGTACAAGAGCATGCCATTCATTTCACCTCTCATGTTAACTTAAATACTATAATCCAACACTTTTTATGAATCACTGTCATTTCTAAGCTGTAACAATCTGATCTAAACATTAGTAGTTACAAAGGTTTTAAGTAGTGCTAATCTGAGACTCGCATCCTATGCAATCAAATTGGAATACCCAACATGTTTAATATAGTTAAATTAGTACATGAAATGGTGAACTATGACTTACCCCATAACATCCGATGACCAACAGAGAATGATAAGTAGGATGGAAAACACAGGTATTAAATTTGTTGCCAGTAGACCTCAACTCATGAATGCATTCCCCTTTGTTACCAGAGCCAACTGTCCAGACTCTAACCAGGTCATCACTCAAAGATGCCAGGCATTCACCAGAAGGATCCCAGCATACAGAATGGACAGGGTTTTTGTGGCCCTAATATCAGTCACATAAGATAAAAGGAAATATTACTCATCAAATGTCATATATATGTATGTATATAGATAACGATGTAGGACATTTACTCAATGAAAAGAAGCAATAAACTGAGGAAGAAAAGTAACAAAGTAGTAACAGATATTCATTTGTGTCTTCCACATCATATCCTGAAATAATTCAAGAAACATTCATTTGCAGCATCAGCCATATCATTGTTCCAAAGTCATCAGCAGGCAGTAAAGAAAAAAATAAAAAGAAAACAGCACTTTCAATTTGCTTACAAGAATGCCTCCAAATTCTTTATAAGAGAAAAGTCAATAACTTCACACCCTACATGAAGATCTCATGATCTATCATCAAATTTCAAAATACCAAACGCACTCTTTTTACAGGTACAGTTACCAATGCAACAAGGAACCAGGAGCATACTTAGTGCAAGACAATAACTATATATTGGGTTAAACTACCAAAACCAGGGTGCCATAAAGGAACATTTGTAAACACCAAGCAAGCAACATTCTATCTATCATTTTGGCCTTTTCATCAATGGGAGGGTCCAGAAGAAAAGACCTATATTATTAAGATTAACCCTTATTGGAAAAGAAATTTTTCCCGTTTCTGGCAAAAATATAATACCTTATAGAAATTCAAATTACGTAAATCAACAAAGCCACTTGAAAAAAAATAAAGAACCACCCAATTAAATGTAGAAACTAATACACTGCAGACTTCAGAGACAGAACAGAACCCTCTGGAACAAAAATTTGACCTCCAAAATTTGGAGCATGGATCTACAAAGCCTGGTTAAAAAAGGTCTCTAGGAAAATAATTTAATACTCTTAGGAAATCTAATGACTCGATGGAAAAATGTAAATTAGGTCAAGCAAGCCAGTTGCCAAAGAAATACCAAATTAAAACTCTTGAGAGAGATTCATATACAGCAGAGACACGAGAACAATCTGACAGCAAAAAAAGGTTTTGGAACTTTTGGTTTTGGAACTATAAAGAGTAAAAAACATCATCAGGGAAGGATGACAACCAACCTGTAATTTAAGCATGCAAACTTGAGTCTCTACATCAAGCACAGTTGCAAGATCTCCAGAGGCAGCAGCAAGAAGCCTTCCAAGACGAGGTTGAAATCTCATCTGGGTTGCACCACCCTGACAAAATGGAGAATATGACTAGCAAATGCAAAAGACATTGAACTCTATTATAGAATATCACTTGAAGATGTATACCTTGAAAACACCAGCACAACTTCCATTCTTGATACTCCAGTATCTTATCTCACTATTATCATCACAAGAGCAGAGAAGGTCCTCCTTAGAAGGATGGAAGTCCAATGACAAAACGGCTGTGGAATGCCCCGTAAAAGTGCGAAGTGAATAACCAGGCTGCAAAGCTTCAATACATCATTAGAGAGAGAGAAGGGGGGAATATCAAAGGATTTGATAACATAAACAAAATTATTTCTATCACTGACCTCAAAACCATACCGTAACAAATCAATCGAGGACCTTAATGAGCTTCAACTAAACTTACTATAGCAAGTTGGTTTTTATGACTCCATCCAAATAACTTATTCCAGAAGAGGTTGGCTTGTCTTGGGGTATTAAAGAGACAAAAAGGTGATTTATGGAGAAATATCAATCTCAACAATTTGGTCATTGATGCAGCTATACCAGTAAATAGAAGTCCAAATTTGAAGTGTTTCAATAAATACATCAAAGTTCAATCTACTTAATCCATTCAAAATAAAAGTACTCCTTCACTATATATTTGCATCTATGATTAATTTGATCCGCAATTAGTAGAAAATTGAAGCAAAACTGCTCCCCTTTATATGGTTTTTGATATTTACAAAAAGAAAAGAAAAAAAAAAAAAAAGCAAGAACATTGCATCTGTAACCCCCCCCCCTCCCCCCAAAAAAAAAAAAACCAAAAAAAAGGTGTGAATATAATAAACATGCAGAAAGCGAGCCTAAGAGATTAGTCAAGGTCAAGAATCAATGTGAGGCTTTGGCATATACATACTCTCAAAGACAAAATCAGATGAACAAAAGAACAAAAGACAAGGAATACGTAAACTAACATTATCGATGTTCCACACCCTGACAGTTTTGTCAGCTGAACATGTAGCAAGCCGTGACATGCTTGGACTGAAACGGACATCAGTAATCCATTGAGAATGTTCTTCAAGTTTAGACTTCATTGCAAAGGATTCTGTGCACCACAATACAGCCTGCACCGCATAATCATTGGGTGGAGAGGTTTCTGTTGGTTTTCCCATAATCAAAAAGAACCCAGCCAAAGCAGCGGGGAAGTGTCCCTGTGCAACTATTTGAAGTATTTGGACAATGTTAAATAAAGCAATCAAATCAAAGCAACAGCTTACCTTTCTATCATGCCCACCAGTAGCAAGCAATTTTCCATCTGATGAGAAGTGACAACATTCTACCTTACTCGTGCTTGCAGGGATAAGCCGTATTTTCGTAATTGTGAGGCCTACATTAAGACAAAAAAGAAGAGTAAATTCTTTGGTTCCATTCGTAAAAATTATATAAACTACCATTAGATAATCAAACAAAAAGAAGTATACACCAATATGAAAACTAGAGTTTTTCATACCTTTGCTGACATCAGAACACTGACCATCGTCACGAGATAAGAATGAATCAACATTATCTTCCAAAGACCCATCATCCATAAAACGGTCAATATCAGCCTGTAACAGATTATAAACTGTGAAATTCAATGCTAATGGCAGTTCCCCACGCCCTGGGGGCGCCAAGACCTTCCTTTACTTCTGTTTCTTATATTTATGCATAAGATCTTACTGTTGCACTAAGAAAATAAAAATCAAAGAACTTGAAATCTAATTCAGTATGAGCATATGAGATGTGGCCCTGGGGTATTTTGACAATTCCTTGCAAGTAGACAATTTGTAGCTTTCATACAGAGGGCACATCAGATAACGTTTTAGCATTTAGCCATTGACCAGACATTATTTCTACTACATGTAATTCGTTGACTGGAAGATCAGGAAAACCATCCAAAATGGAATTAGCACGAAAAAGAAAATGAAGATGAGAAGGTTGCTCACCAACTGATTTGATGCTGACATAAGTGAGCCCATACCATCAGAACCAAACATAAGCAAAGACTTGGAGGAACCACCATTATGGGGCAAACTTGGCATTGACATCATATCTCCTGGTTTGTGAGTAGAAGGGGATGAAGGTGAACTTGGGGATGGTCCTGTAGTGTTTGTGGTTCCAGAGCTATTGGCAGGACCTGAAGATGATGTCGGCTGCTTTCTCTTTCGCCCAATTTCACTTTTTGGAGCTTTTAATGGGGGAAAAAAAGACACTCAGAAACCAAACCAGGTTATATCAACTTTCAACTATGATCAAGTTAACTGTTTGGATTCAAGTTATGAAAAGCAATTGACAAATAAAACATAGAGATCCTAAGTATAATTTTTTTTTTTTTGGGTGTAAAAGCAAGCAGAACTTAGATGATGAGAAAGTAAAGCACGTGAAAGATGACACATAACCTATAATTGGTAATAGGATCATATGTTTGATATTGGTAGTCCACATTAGAAAAGAAATTCTAAAAGAATTTTCAGTGATGAAGATCTATATAAAATACATGGCAGATTCTATCGTCAAATAAACTTGATACTTTGATATATATATTTTTTGGGGGGAGAGGGAGGGAGAGAGAGAGAGAGAGAAGACAACAGAGAAATGTGTAGCTAATACGATCTACAAATGCTAAACCCAATAAATCACAGACCTGATCATTTCCTAGAAAGTTGTTTGGAATGTCACCACTTGTTGTCACGCTGATAGCACCATTCATTTTATCTTGCTGCTGGAGGTGGTGGTTTGAACTCTGAGACTGTTGACTAGACAGTGGATACTGCAGATAGTGTTGCTTATGTTGATTGTTGTTTTGTAGCTGTTGCTGCTGTAACTGAAGTATTGGACTTTAGATAAGAAAATACTTCTGAAGCTTTTTTTTTTTAATATAAGTACGAGTACTCCGGAGGCTTAAAGGCCATAAATCTTTTGAAGAGGGCTAAATATGATAGGATTGACCAACTTTGATGTACAGGAACAAAATGATACCTTAAGTAGCAGGTCCTTGTCTATACATGGTAACACAGGGCAACCGACTTGCACCAATGATCCAGTATTGGGAACCATATCACCAACAGAATCTAACTGGCCATCCTTTACAAGGCCCACACTTCGATTGTTAAGAAGCATTCTCAGTCTTCCGCATTCCAAATCATTAGCAGATGGAGATGCCAAGTTTTGCTGTACCTGACACATTAGTTGCTGCTGTAGCTGAAGCTGATTCAAAGACTGAGGAGACTGCATCAAAGATTTCTGCTGCTGAAGAAGTCCAGACCTGAGCTGCTTCAGCCAGTAGAAAATGTGAAAATTCAGAAAAGCAAATCTATTCTGTCCTTTACATCATATAAAATCTTTGCACCGCCAAAAAAGAAAATACAAATGGAAGTTTCATTTCAGGCAACACACATGGACAATACTTGTCAGACATCAAATAAAAGGGGGGAAATTGCCTTCATTCTGCCTAGCTCCCTCCTAAAAGAATCCTTAACACAGGTGATTCTGAATAATTCAGAGAAGACACCTTTCGAGGATTCTTCACCACACAAAAAAAATCATGCCAAAAATGTGTAATGTACCAGTCACCCATCACAAATCAAGTAAAGCGGGAGAAATCCCCTGAACCCCTTCTAATGTTCTCCCAAAAACTAACCCCCCAAGGGCTCATTTACCTCATGGGAATACCAACCTCCTCCCAAGTTCTCATTATCTCTGCCAACTAGAACCCTCCAAAGGCTCTCTCCTTCATAGGCATAACACCTGAGTCATTTCCCCTAAATAGCTCAGTTAAATAGAATTAAGTTTCTCACACCTAACCCACCTGGCACCTCTTACAACTGACAAACAAGCCTTGGACCACTTCACAAGATGGAACTTACACTCCACCCCCATACCTTTCCACCAAAAATATCATTGTAACTTGACTCCTCCCATGGGTATTGGAAAAAGAGAATATAATAAGTAGGCTAGCTGAATAGTGTGCTCTTTCAATTTACTTCAGCCACCCTTCAACAAGTACAGTGGCTTTCAACCAGCCAGCGAATCAATGCTCCATCTTCCCAATAATTCTATCTCAAATAGATTTGGCTTTGAAAAAAGAACTCTAAAGAAACAAGACCAAGATAAGTCATGGGCAAGTTAAAATCCTGCAACCAAGAAAAACTGCCTTACTAGCAACGTTCTCAAACTTACCAATCAAGTTATGGCACTATTTACTGCAACAATTATTTGGCTGATGAATGGTTGAGGAACCAACTTAGGAAAAAATACATGGTTGTACAAAAAAACATGTGCGTTAAGTCTTACCGTCAAAGGCCATCCTTTTAGTGTCAAATTTTTACTGCCTTGATTCAATCCTCCTAAAAGAACATGAGAGTACTTATTAAAGCAGGTAATAACTGAATAAAATTTCACAATTTAAATCATAAAAAATACAAGTAATTAAATAAAGGATTTATGTGCCACTTTTGCCTGAACAACAAACACATATTATAGCATGGAAGGAATTTATGAAAACCTTATGGGATTTCACCACTTATATATGTTTCTAGATTCAAGAGGAAGGGTTTCTTTGTAACTAATGACATAAATGACAAATATTAGAATACAACCATCAATATTCATTTAAAATTGCCATACGTAGAAGAGAAATCCCCTATTTTGTTTCTTTTTAAATTTGATCCTCCAAATCATCACCTATAGTAAAATAATTGCCAATCTGCCAGTTCGTGTAATAACCATAGAATGATACTAGGTTTAGTAAGAATAACTTGAATATTTACCTATCAAAAAAATTAAAAATAATTTGAATATTTATACCCTTGTTGAGCTTAATAATGTTGTAAAAAAGTTTTGGGCACACTTAAGTTTAAAGGCCCACCTAGAGCCTCATCATAACATGTATGCACTCATCTGACTGATTTTATATAGGTTGAAAGATTCATCAATTATAATTCAAAAAGGTCAATAATATATTTAGTTATACATCTAGCCTATTAACTTGACTGGTTGGACAACTAAATGCCGTTTAAAAATCATCATATCAGCATACAGCATAAAAAAGTTACCAATTCTTCAAGTACTACATAATTGAAAAAACAAAATCCAAAAGACAAACAAAAATCATGTTATGTTTTTCAGTGTTAAAGGAGCAAAGGGGGAAAAACAGAAGGGGGGAGAGGGAGATATTAAGGGAAGGGAAGGGAAGGGGAGGGGGAGAGAGGCGAGGACTGAGGATTTGCAAAGATTCTTCTATAAAAAGAGTCACAACTTGCACTTCTACTTTGAAAAAAGGACCAACAGATAGTTATAAAGACGCTTTCTAGTGCGTTGGGTTTTAAGGAAAAAGCCAATTAGGCTTTTCCAAAAAGCGCAAAAGAAAGTGCACTTCAGTAAATTCACTTCACTTCAAGTACCAGAAGTGCTTCACTTCCAAAGCTTGCACTTCATGCACTTAAACTGCTCCGCGCTTTTAACAATACTGTGAATACCAGAAGATACATTCCCCAATCAGTGATTCCCAACTATCAAGATTTGCAGACTCAATCCAATATAGATGGCAGATATGTGGATAAAATGGTATTCCATTGAGAATCTTTACAAGGGGGTTCAATCATCTAATCACTTATTAGAAGGGAAAAAAACTACAGTTGTAAAAGCATAGAGCCCATACATGAGCACAACAAAATGAGAAAATAGAAACAAACTCCTCAGTTCAATCAAAGGACAACTTCAATCAATACCCTGAACTCCAATCAATGTTCCATCTGGTCCGGCAGTTATGGGATTCATCATTGAATTCATCTCACTTTTTATGTCCTGCTTCAAGCATGCAAGACTATAAAAGAAGAGAAGATAATAGCTCTGAAGGTAACATAGAAAAGCAATATATTAAAAATAAAATAATCATAAGAACAATGATGATGGTGATGATGATTGCCTGCATATGCCCTGGAAACTGCTGACTCCGATTTTGAACTTGCTGAAGATTCTCAGCATTACCCCCAGGGGTACCAGGCAGTGTTTGCCTGCAAAAACATGAGTTTATTTGCTTTCAAATTGGATTTAATCACAGACATTGTATACAAAAGCATTAAATCATAGTAGAAGAAATTAAAACATTAAAAAATTACCCAGGACGTTGGCCACCCACTGCAGCTGCCTTCAGCATTGAGGCATGATTTGGATCCAGAAGCTGTCCCACATTGTCACCCAACCTTTGCTGCATAATAATGTTTTATCAACTGCGGGGATGATAAAATCAGAATAAACCCTTTTTTCAATCCTTCACAGAAATTGATACCTTCACAGCTCCATCATCCAAGGCATCCCTCTGGAGTGGAAGCTTTAGTCTTTGCTCATACATTTTTGTTGCCATGGCATTTGCAGTTGCAGGGTTCCACCTCATAAGAGTGTCACTGCTTACAAGACCATTGGCATTGCCATTTGGAAGCTGGTTCCCATCTCTTGGTTGTTGTTGCTGCTGCTGCTGCTGCTGCTGCTGTTGCTGTTGTTGCTGCTGCTGCTGCTGTTGTTGTTGCTGCTGATGAGCATGCCTTTGCAAAAATAGCTGTTGCATTTGCATCTGCTGATGCTGTTGCTGCTGCTGCAGCTCTCGAGTCTTTGCCCATTGAGTCGTTTAACAAGCAAGATAAACATCAAACTCGCCAAGTATCTCCCCAAAATACACAGAACAGATAGAAATCCCACAGAATCCAAAAAAGATGTAGCAATATAACATTTATTTGACGAATTCAAAATGAAAAAAGAGCAAATAATGTTTGATATGTTAGTCAAACACCAAATCCTCTAAACCACACAACAGATTTATTTAAAAAGTCTACTCCGTGACAACACTCCAAGGACACAACATTTTCAGCTTTTAATTAGTGGTAAAGACATTGGTTTTGGTGGTATGCTCCCTCCAGGTTTAAGGTTCAAATCCTCTTAGGTGCAAACAATTTCTAAGGGCTAGGGGTGAGCACCGACTTTAGTCGGAGTCGGATTCCCTTAAATCTAACTCCAACCCCGACTTTGTCGGAGTTCAAATCTGAACTCCGACTCCGAATTGTCGAAACGAAGTCGGATTTAGGCTTTCAGCTTTGGGCTTCTTTTTCTTTAGCTTTATATTTAGCCCATTTAAAAAATAATTTTTGTGGGCTTTCAAATATCAATTTTTCGAAAAAATTAAAAAGTAAAACTAAATACTACTAATTTACTTCTATAGTAATATCTAACTTATTTTTATACTAGACTTATACTATAGTGTTTAATTACACATTATCATACTATAGTATTACATATTATTTTTAGTGTTTAATTACATGTTATTATACTATAGTATTACATGTTATTATATTAGATTAATTTATTTCTACACTAGACTTATTTCTAGTATCTAATTACATGTTATTATACTTTAGTAATTTGGTATTATGTGTTATTAACTTATTATACTAGACTTATTAATTATTTCTATACTAGTGTCTGATTTAATTATTTCTATACAAGACTTATACAATAATGTCTAATTACATGTTATTATACTAATGTCTAACTTATTTTTAACTTAATTATATACTAGACTTTCTAGTGTCTAATTACAAGTTATTATACTTTAGTAAATTAGTATATGTGTTATTAACGTATTATACTATACTTATTTCTATACTTGATTATGTATGGTAGTAATACTGTGATATTTACAGATGTTTACATATACTAAACGAGTAATGATATCCACACAATACATTTCACAACATATGTCACAACACATGTTATAAAATTAGGGTATTTTTGTAAAATGATATTATCTTTATAAGGTATTTTATATATAAAATACCCCTCTTTTTATAACATTGTTGTGTAAAATGTTGTAGAAAGTTATGTGTGTTTATCATTTTTCATTTTTATAACGTATGTATAATATCAAAGTCGGAGGGCAAAGTCGGAGCATAAAGTCGGAGTCGAATCAGATCGGATTGGAGTTGGTCCAGCGGCACCTCCAACTCTGACTGAAAAATAAAAAAGAAATCCGACTCTGACTCGGTTTGTTGGAGTCAGAGTCGGAGCAGAGCCGAATTCGGAGTTGGATTTTTGCTCAACCCTACTAGGGGCCATCAGACTAGGGGAACTTCCCTTGAATTACCCGAGGTGCACTTACGGAAAACTCCTGACCGGCCTATGTATCTCCTGGTTAGTAGGGACTTTGTTGTCAGATATCCAGTTCCAATAAAAAAAAAAAGTAGTAACAGCCAAGGCAAGATAGTCAATTGAAGTATCAGAATAAAAACTTCCCATGTCCGTAGAAAAGCCAGTGAGGGATTCATTAGGTGTTAAATATTATAAAAAAAAACAATGAATGCAAACCACCTAGTATTTTAGAGAAAAACATCCAAAAACAACAGAGTAAATATCATTTGAGCATATCTCCAATTTGTTTTTCCAAAAAGTTAAGCCATTGTTGGGGAGAGGGAGAGAGAAATAAACAAGTATTACCAACAAAAAACTGCAGAGGATATAATGAAGCACATATTTTACCTAATATAATTACTATAAGAAAATGATTTGCAGATTGCCTGGAAACTTTCACAGCCACACCCACCCCCAGCGAGAAAAGGAGAAAGAATGAAAAGCAAAAATGAAAGGTTGATAAAAGAACCGGTAAGCCTACCTCATTGTATGATGCAGCTGCTTCTGAGTGCTTCTCGTCTGTCCTAGTGATAAATATGTCCCAAAAGACAGACCACCATTCAAAAAGAAAGCCACCAGGTGCATCAATTGCTGAAGTACATTAAAACACAAAACCTATATTAACTAGGAATCACGTTGTAAAAAGATACTATGTGAATCCTTAATTTTTAAATTTACTTTCCCCGGCAAATCTCCAAATATTCTTACCAACAGGATCTGCAGAGACTTTCCCTTCAGCTTGAAATGCTTTTGCAGAAGCATGCAATTTCCTTTTCATAAGATAATCATATATGTAAACATCCAACCTATCATACACGGAAACATGCCGCCGGAAAATTTAAATCCTTTCAGAATAGTTTGAAGATAACAGTGGCACGGACTGTGAATGATAAATAAATAAAAAATACCACCATCGGAAAATTAAAAACTTAAGAAAAGTTTGGAAACTAACTGCGCAAATACCAAGAACACCAATAAATAAATAAAATATCTATTCAGGGATGAAAAACTTCCACTCAACCAAGCCTAAGAAGTCCACTTACCTTGACAATGTGAAAAGAAAAGCGGAAAATTTCAGAAATACCTCCAGAAACCAAATCCAAAAAAGAAACCAAATTAATGGAAGGCGACAAAATCAAAATCCTACCAAAAGAAGAGCTAAAAAGAAAATTTCTCCAGAATGAAAAAAGTCTAAAACCTGAAAAATAAACCAAAGCTTAGAAATAAATAGACACATAATTAAAAACTCAAACTTCATCATAAATTTATTTATTTATTTATAAAAAAGAAAACCCGAATGCGAAAAATAAGACAGAACGCTAAACCGCCAAAAACTAGGACAACTGTATACAAAAAAAGGGTGGGGGGAAAGAAAAAAAAAGTACAAAGGAAAGAAAGAAACTGAAAATCAAAATTCTAGGACCAAAAACACAGCCACAAACACTCAAACAAAACCAAGAAACTTAAAGACAAAAACAACAAAACAAAATCGATTACCAGGAATATAGACTTACATTGCTTGGCGAAGAGGGAAAAAAAGAGAAGACTTACATTTTATCAGCTTCCCACTTGGGCTGAGACATGATTATGATAGTTTACTAGAGAAAATTAGGACCTGCAAGTAGAAATCATCAGTGGAATTCTTCTGCGTTATATTCCCAAAAGAACATGCGTTGTGGACGTTCGGAAGAAGCTTATAAAAGTGTTTTTGAACTTTTTGACAATTTGAGAACGACAGCCATCCTCTGTGATTAAAGATTTTGTCATATGTATCATATCTTCAATGCTACAGTATTCCTACGAGAGTCTGTCAAAATGAAACGCAAATTCAGGCGGTATTCAGCATTTTCCTAAAAGCTGGTCGGCAGCTAGCACGTCTCTTGTTCATTAAAAAAACAATTACTTTTTATTTAATCATATATGTTATTACGTAAAATTATATTATACACTAATCCCACTGTAAAACGAGAATTTAGAAAATATAATTCTAACATATTTCATAGAAATATAATTATATATATTATGAAAAAAAAAAAACCCATTTTTTACAAGAGAGTATGCCAAAGTGATCTCCATTTTAAAAAATGATAACTTCTATGGCAATTAGTATCACAAAGACTATCTCCAATTTAATGGATTTTGTGAAAAAAAAAATAACAAAATGTTTTAGTCTTAAAAACTGAAACACTAATTACTAATACATTCTGACTCCCTTTTTTCCTTCCTTAAAATGTTATAGTTGTGATTTAGATTCAGTTTGGATTGAGAAATACTTTTAATTCATCTCATATTATCATTATAATTTTCACAAATTTTTACGTAAAATATAAAAAATAATTTAATTTTTTCAAATTTCAAAACAATAATAATATTAAAAAATAATATTCTAAAAATATCTTATTCAACTTTTAATTTTTATATTAATTCATCTTATTTCAACTTACTATCCAAACCTACCTTTAAAAACGTTACTTTCCAGCTTTCAAAATAGTATCATTAAAGAATTATGACTTGTTTGGTTATTATATAGAAGAGATGAAATGAAAGTTAAATAAAATAATATTATAATATATTTTTTTAATATTATTATTATTTTAGAATTTGAAAAAATTAAATTATTTTTTTATTTTATTTAAAAGTTTTAAAAATTGTAATAATTAGATGAAATGAGATGATTCGTGAAATCAGACCACCTTAATGTTTCAGACTTTATTGTGATTTAGAAAATAACTTTTAGAAGGAAAAAAAAAAAAGACAAAAACATTTATTAATTTTTTAAAAAAGAAATTATAAGTATTTCTTTTATACCAAAAAGGTTAATAAGATAATTTTCTATTTTTAAAGGGAATATTGAGCATCACATAGCAATCCAATGTCGACGTATGAGTACTTCTAAGAATTTTAAACTCCCATCAATAGCATTTATTGGGGGTTTTTTGCGATGTGTGGCAGAGTCAAAACTTATAAATATAGGATGGTATTTTATGGTAAGGTTTTTGGCATTTTGCTCATTGCATTTTCAAATAAAGAAAAATTGTATTCACAAGTTGGTATAGCTATACACTGCTGCAAGATCTAATTTATAAGAAAAATTCAGAGACTTGAATTTTACAAATCAAACATGACACATCAATAATGTAAATGGTGTAAAATGCTAGGTTTGGATATAAAAAAATATTTCATCTTCATTTCATTTCATCATTTCAATTTTCACAAATTTCTACACAAAATATAATAAATAATTCAACTTTTTCAAATATCAAAATAATGATAATATTAAAAAATAATATTCTAACAATATTTTATTCAACTTTCAACTTTCATCTAAAATGATCACATCTCATCTCACTATCCAAACCCCACCAGATTTGTTTGTTTTCACAAAACTTTTCAACTCATCTCATTTTGTCTCATCTAATTAAATATATCATTTTTAAGATATGAAATGATGAGGTTATCCTTATCAAAAGATAAAAAAATAATATATTTAATTATTTAAGGCCTTAAAATAGGAAAAAGATTGGATATTAAAGTTTATGCTTTAATATTTTCTTCTTGAGGGGTTAAATCTTTCGTATCGAGCCAAATCTTTCATATGCAAAATGTGTACGAAGGAGCCATTTTTATATAAATGTTGTGACCACAAATCAGCCTATCACGTACCTGGAATCAAATCATTCTATCTCATATGGAAAAAGACTATGCAAATCATAAATTGTGATGGTAAAGTTGTAAACATGGGATTGGAATCATTGGATTGCCCAAGTCAGTCATGTTATTCCCAGAATCCCAAGAACATGAGGATCCAATTCTGACATACATCATAACTTTTTTGGGTAAGTAACACATCAGATTGGGACCATGATTCCCTACAATTTTGTAACTCAAACACCGTCTACACTGTTGGACAAAGGTAGGCACAAAATTGCTGAAAACCTGAAAATTGCTGAGGAAACATGATTGCTGCAAAAGTATTCCATTCAAAATTGCTATCATACAAGAGGGGAAGAGCATTCAACCTCTTCCGATTTGCATCTTTCAAACGAAAATGAAGATGAAACCAATTGTAAAGCTGGCAAATGAAATTACAAACAAGACAGGAAGTTTTGAAGAGTAATGGGTCTCACAAAGAATTAAAAAATCTGTTATTTTCAATATGAAACAAAAAAGTTCAGTTCCTAAATTCCAGTTTTAATGCTCTGCAGAAACAAATACCTGAAACCCAAACACTCGCATCCCCTTAATTTTCCATTGATGTCTTCACAGAATTCCAATGATTCTAAATAAGAACCTGAGAAGAGGACCACAAAAAAATCCTTCGAACTGGCTTAATTTAGCGAGAAACAATACCCATAAAGAACAAGAGGTTGTGTTATTTGCAAGCCTATGTATCAGCACACCACTTGTGGAATCCACTATAGTTATAAAAAAGTTAAAATACCAATACTTTTTATCATTGTGGGATCCACTTCAGTGTTGTGTTAGATGTATAAAAAAAACAGGCTTGCAAATAAATTTTTTCAAGAACAAAGCCCGAGACAGGATTTTCATTATTCCTGGAAGTCATCCTTGTCGTCAACAGGTATCGGCTTGTTCCTCCAAAAGACGGCAAGAGCACTCCCACCAAGCTGCAAGGGAGATAGTGTGCATCAATAAGATTGGGAAAGGTAAATTCCCAAGAAGAAAAAGAAAACGAATACACGTGCTCGGAGAAAATGAAAACAGTAAGTTTGAGCAAGTGCAAGAAAGACTCCTACAGCCATGCAAACAACGCTGACAGCAGAAGGGACAGCAACAAGGGGATTTGTAAAATGCTTCTGGGCGAGCAAAAACCCAAGTGCAGAGCTCTGCAGATAAACATGAAGGAATAAATAAAATTATCAAGCACATAAATTAGATGGTCAGTTATACACCACAAGAGTTGTAAACTGGTGATATGATTGTCATGGCGATGTGGAAATATTTTTCTACTCAATTTAATCTATCAATTTCACCATTAAAAATGGGGCTCTTGATTATTGCCAAAAAAGGGGGCTCTAAGTCTAGGCCCTTCAATAATTATTGTCTTGCTCTTTATTGTCTGAGGTTATTCAAGAAGAAACAATTTAGTATTTATATGTAATGTATAACCGATCTATTTAACCTTCAGATTCAGCATATGCATATCTATAGTTCAAAATCATTTTGGTAGCAGGGCCCAGATTCCAGCCCGCCAAAACATGCCAAATATCATCAATCAAACGATTCCTTCTAATTAGTTCCTTTTTTATATCCAAAATTGTGTAAATTATCTTATCTAGACACTGAAAGGATTTTTTTGGGGAGTGGGGCGGATGGTGGAAGAGTATGCATGGTTAAGGGTGGATTCATAAAGATTATCATTGTAAATATTTTAAAGGTCTTAAGTATTGTTGGTAAAGAAATAATCATGAAAAACACGAATACCTGCATCCCGCATTCTATAGAAATAGTCCGAGAAGTGGATTCGCCAAATGATACTCTTGAAAGCCAATAACCAAGTGCAAATGCAGCACAATGTAGGAAAGCCACTGGAAGTATTAGTTGCGCTCCTCGAGTTTTCAATACATCTGAAACTTGTCCAATCTTAAAAATCATAAAAAAATCAAAGTAAGTTCCCTCCATGAAACAACTACTGGAATGAAATACTAAAGCTGTAAAAATGATCATTTAAATACAGATTTATTTTTTCAGAAGTTACTGGGCTTTTAAAATAAAATAAAATAAAAAAGGAGGGTTGCAACATGAGGACTTCCTAGGAGGTCACCCATCCTAGTACTACTCTCGCACATGAACTTACTGGGCTTGCACAGAGAAGTGTGGTGAGAATAACTCCAATCAAAGGTGTCACTGTCACTATTTTGGAAGTGAATTTGGGGAAGAATTCATTTGCCAACACTGCCACAGAAAGCAAAAACTAAATCATATATGTCCAGATGCATTGACCCTTGAGATAAACTTTGAATTGCAGCAGAGAAATTAATTTTCTATGCAACTAAATCCAATGGACAGAAATCTTCAATAAGTACAATGGACATAAAGTGTAAACACCTTTCAGTTACCTCCAACAATTGTTGGCACTAAAACAACCTGAAAAGTGCTGATTGCCAGACCCTGCGAAGATGGCAGGAACACCAAAATCACAGTAAATTTCTCTATGTGAGTTATATGGAGAAAACTTAGACCTTCTCACAAGTATTAAACATGGCCTGACATATATAAATTGCTTCTACACAAATATCTTTCTAAAATTCAGCTTAAACTAAACAGGATGACAGATGCTATATTTTTTATACAAAATATTACACTTTACCCTTTTGTATTATGGGATCAATTCAGTCTGTATTCTTATCCAACATACATTTTTTAAGAGTTCCAATATATATAAATATGTATATATATTCATTCTGTCGACCTTTGGATTCAAAGTGGCAGTTTACCCGCTAAGGTTTATGCCATTTTTGTCTGTTATAGTTTGTTGTTGCAAACTACTATGAACCAGCAATTATAAACACATGATTTTGGGGAAAACCCCTAGGGGTTGGCTTGAGTGGTAAGAGCTTTGGTCTTGGTGGTATGCTCCCTCCAGGTTTAAGGTTCGAACCCATGGGTGCAAACAATTTCTACGGGCTATCAGATTGGGAGAATTTCCCCTTGAATTACCCAAGGTGCACTTGCAGGAAACTCCTTGCCTAGGGTCTATGCACCCACGGGATTAGTCAGGACTGTTTTCTCGGACACCTGGTGCCAATCAAATAATAAAAATGATTTTGGGGGGATTACTTTCCTAAGCCATAAATCTGTAAAGTGCCATATTTTCTCAAAGCACATGATTTCCACTAGCATGGTTGGCAAAGAAGTTCAACAGTTGAATGAATGGACCTCAGGTGGACAAAGGGAAACATTGTAATTTACCTCGCACCACATGTGGGCAAATTGTAGCTTTCTCTTATAATTTCAAGATCATTTACCAAATGTGAGGAATAACCCTTTAATCAGCCTGGAATATATATGGACTCCCAAAGGGTTTGTTATACTGAGGATATTGGAATTGTAGAACACAAGGTGGTTTCTCAAAGCCCCCCATACAGTGATAGCAGCAGTTTGCAATCTGAACAAGTGCCCACGTAACCGACGAAATAAAGCATATTTATTTCTTCAAGATCCTCAGTTTTTTATTTATTTTCAAGAACCTCACTTTTATATCAGCAAATCCAAGGATTAGATATTGAGTTATTTACCAGTTACATAAAAACTTACCACAGCATCAACTGGAACAAGCTGACCAGCAAGAAGCTTAGTGAGGAGTGGTGTCATAACAATAGCTCCAATAGTTGAACACCTACAGAAGTCCAGAATGATTATGAAGTTAAAGTACTCATACTCAACTAATATGACACAAAATGAATTGAAAAAACATGCTCCTTTATGTAAGAATTATGGTAGAAGTCATAATTACTTTTCCTAGATGACACAAGAACTTAAACCCATTCATCCAAGTAACTGCTGTTAGTGTTACATTACCAATCGTCCCAAAAGCTTAAGTTGATGGGAAGAGATGAGTTTAATTATTTAATTTATAGTTTAATTTATATCCTAACAGTTAATTATTTAACATAATACTGCTCATATAACAACCACATTATTGAGCACTACAGAACTATATTGGAAACTTTACAGTGCATATTTTATCAGTTCGATATTTTGGCCAGTGTTCTGAATGTGCACATCCATAACCAAAAAAAGAATTCAAGGGCAGCAAAAACTTCTCAACCCTCTCAGGGTGAGAAAATCATTTGAAGAAGTTCAGCTTACGTTGTCATGAGAACAGAAAGTGCCACATTTCCTTTTGATATGTAAGTTGCAACATTTGATGCCTGACCTCCGGGGCAGCATGAGACCAAAATAAGACCAGTTGCAAGAGGTGCAGACAGTTTCAGAGTCTGGAAATCATAGAGTTTAAATGTTAACAGTGATATTTCTCCCAAGGTTATTGTAACACATTATACAATATGTTTTCTTTTCCAGATTACAAAATTCAAAATCAGTTCCACTCTGAAAGATAAATTAGGTGATCACCCCTCTCTTCTCTATTAGGTTCTTATTTAAGAAAAAAGGAACTCAATATTGATTCTGCTGATGAGAGAGGTTAAAAACAAATAGAACTTAACAAGCACATAGATGTCAAATGCTGATAATTTTGAAGAAGTACCAATGCAATGATGAAGCCCAACATGGGTTTAATCAAGTATTGAGCAAGAAATCCTACACCAACCTGCATCAATAAAACTTGATTATTTAAACCAGGTAAGAAAAAAAAAATCAAATTAACAAAGTAATTATTTAATTCTTACAGTCCATGGATTCCGCAAACAGCGTCTGAAATCCTCAAATCTTAGTGTCAATCCCATTGAAAGCATGAGGAAACCTAGGCCAAGAGTGAAAAGGTCTGTCTCCAACCATGTTACCTGTAAGAAGATCCAAAATTCAACTGGTTAACCAACAGCTAACTTGACATCCAACAAAGCAAAAGAAAAAGGGCATGATATTACAGCAGCCGGCTTGTAGATGCCAACAATGGTGCCCAATATGACCTGTCATGTAAATAGGTTTAGATTTTGAATGTACTCCACAAGAAAGAAATCTTAAATGCAATTACAATAAGAGAAGTATGCCACTTAAAAACATTGAAACAGAGATTGGCCAGGTTGTCCTTACAGAATATAACACATACCCAAACCGGAAAAAGAGTCGTCAAAGTTTCAATTATTCTCTCATACTGACTCATTCCATCGGGTGTTTTACTGGGGACATCTCCAGATAAATTTGTTGCAGCCTTGCACCAAACTTGAGAGTTCCTAAATAAAGGAGTCAACAAATTATTCTTAACACTATCATACTGCAAGTGTCCAGATGGGTATATGCACCAGCAAGCTTGTAGAGAACGAAAGATGTCCTCCTATGATCATATCCTCCAGGAAGACTAACATATATCAATATACGAACGTATGCTTAATTTGTTTTGGATGAATACGATTATAAGAATTTGATTCCCAAATCGCCTAATTATTGGTTCTTCTTCTCTGGCATTTTCATATTGGTCATAAATTTAAATTACTCAATTGATCTTAATAGATACCTTGAAGTTTGAATGACTGAAGAAGGGATTGTAACTACTGGACTCCATGGCTTGTTAAGGATTGACAAACTTCTTCCATTCTTAGCTTCAGGAAACTCCCCTCTTACATCTAAAATCTCAAATCAGTAGAGGAAAGAAAGAGACCCCGAAGAAGAATTCGAAATTCGTTGCTCATAGCAACTAAATGTCACAATAAACAATAAAGGAAAAGATCAAGGAATTTGCGTACTCCAAAAATACCAAATTTCGAAACAAAAAAATTCAACACATTAGAAACACGTGCCATCCAATCAAATAAACGGTACCCCATAAGCAACCGATCCTAAACAAGAAAAAATGAAACATACCCAGATACAATTGAAGCTTCCTAGAAGGAAGAGAAGAGCTTGGTTTGTACAAAACGTCGTGTGTCCGAAACTTACAGTCCTTGAGAACCAATCTAGACATGGGTACAGGGCTTTGATGTGACAAGGGACGAGTGAAGGTTTCCAGTGTTGCACTTTTCACAATGGACATGGGGGTTTAGTCCAAGAATGGCAAGCGGATATATGTGGCAGTCGTGGAAACCGATGCTCCACAAACACACACCAAGGTTCGCGTTATCCAGATGTTCTGCAAATGAAACCAAATTGCTTGATTGCAGATTTCATCATGGCCATGGTTGTCGTTTTTGTTGACTTTCCAGTGTTCGGGGCCTATAAATGAAGCTCCCATATCTCATGAAATGTAGCTTCGAATTCTAGCAGAAAATGATATGTATGGTAGCAAAACTCAAATAGTTTGTCACGGTAAAGGACATGAGTCGATGACAGTTGTCGATTTTTAAAGTTTACTAAAATTTAATGTAATAAGAAGATAAATAAGAATCCAACACTTACGATATGTCATTACGAAAGGAAATGAAATTTGGAGTCATAAGATAAGGTGTATAAGTCTCGAGTATTTATTTGAAAAATATGATTAAATTTGAAAATTACATGAAAAATTATTTATTTTAATAAACTTTATTTTTTTCAAATAGAGTACGTAGGATTTGCATATCTTAAAATCATATCTAGCATCACTCTAAAAACAAATACCATTTAAAAGTTTTGTTAAAAGGTCATATATTTTATCTTCAAATGAGAAATGATTTGTACAATATTAAAATATATGCAAGTCCCAGATATTCTCAATTTTCTTAAATATAAAATTTACATAAAAATATATTTTTTAATAGTTAATTCTATTTTTTTCTAAAATAAGTGCACGAGCTTGTACATTGTGTATTTAGCATTACTTTTTTTCAAAAATATTATGCAATAAATATTTATGAGGTCTAATACATAGGCCTCGCATCTAGCCCGCCCCAGCCACAGGCATGCAGGGGCATCTACTCTCACGCTGTAAAGAGTCGAGGGATGGGGCCTAGGCTGGGCCCAAGCTAGCCCGGCCCATTATATATATATATATATATATATAATTAGGTTAATAATGAAATGATGCCGCCCAAAACGGCATCGTTTTATTACAGGGTTAAATATAATATAAATCATAATATCCAATGAGTGTTGTTAGGGTGCCGCCCAACATTGATTGCTAGGCGTGCCCTCTAAGCAAAATTCACTTTTTTAATTTTTTCTTATTTCTTATTCGTATATTTTTAACATTTTTAAATTTTTTTAAAAAATATAAAAAAAAATCAATACACTAATAATCATTTTCTTAATCAATAAGTAAAAAAAATTAAATGCATAAACAGTCAAAATGATAGAGCAAAATGAAAGGGCATAGTAGCATTATTTATATCCTATATATTAAAAAAAAAAAAAACTTAACTATAAATAGTAAATAACACTCTTTCTCTCCCTCTCATTTCTCTTCTTCCCATTTCCCAACCGTTGTTCTGACTCCTCCCTTTCCCCTATTCTCTTCTTCCCTCAGTTCTTTTCCTTCCTTTCATGCCTCAGTGCTAGCGGCCACCATCCTCTCTTATCTCTCCTCTCTCTCTTCCCTTCTCCTCTTCCTCCTCCTCCTCTAAGCCGCCAAAGAACATCTCTCCGTTATCGTGGGTCATGGTTGGCAGCTACGAGTTTTGTATAGCTCTCTATTGTCGTCAATCGTATTTTGTTAGAGGTCCATGCTGGAGGCTGGATCATGTTGACGTTGTGACAAGCCTGTAAGTTTAATAACCCACGGTCACGACCATGGGCCATATAGATCTGCTCACAGATCTTTAAAGACCTGTGCATAGATCTATATGATCCATGATTGTAGTTGTGGCCCATGGGTCTGTGCATAGATGGTCTGTGCACATATTTGTGCGATTCGCTTATGGCTACTTAGTTTTGTTTATTTATTTGGTTTGATCTGTAATTTTGTAAGTTTGTTCTATTTTTTTTATTGAATTTGTGAGATCTTTCTGATTTGTAACTTTGTTTTGATAAGATCTATAAATTTGTAAGATTTGTTAGATCTGTAAATTTGTTGGAATTTATAAAAAAAAGTGGTGTTAGACAGTGGTGGCACCAATCTGTCCTTTGACATTGGGATGGTGGCACTCGACCATGGAAGACGGGCCTGGGAGCCAACTCACCCCAGGGCCGAGCTGGGCTGCCACCCATCTAACAGTCTAAGGGGTGAGGCTACCCCCCTACTAATACAAATGTTTTACCTGGATAGATACGTGGCTGGGGAAAGGATCCTTGTAAGTGAGTTATACCCCTCCCTCGCTATATAAAGTACCCGTATTGCGCTTTTATTATGTATAAATTGAGAAATTTAGAAATTAGAGTTTTTCTATTAAAAAAAACAAAAGTAGAGTTTTTTGAAAAATAAAAACATAAAGCATTCTTTTTTCGGAAAGAGGACGGTACACCAATTTTGTTGATAGCTCTCACTTATGGCGGAGGAAAACCGTAGTTATAACTAGAAACCTGGGGGTTTACAGATATGCAAGAAAGACCAAAACTCAGGCCTAAAAAATCATATACATGAAACCAAAATTACAAGGTGCCAAAAACAACATAAAGACCAGAAAAAAATAAGCCTATATAAATATATATATATATATATATATATAAACAACTTGCAAGAAAACACTAGCGTAAGCAGATAACTAGTAAAATAACAATGAAAACAAAAGCAAATAAAACATACCTCACTAAGATATCCTCAAATAAGGAAGACCAAGTCTATCCATCCGAAGAAGACCTCGTAAATTACTGGGCAGAGAAACTCTATCTTCAGTCCAATCTATATTCAGACCCCCAGCTCCCTATTTCGCAAAAAAATCTGTCACCGCATTACCTTCCTGAAAAACATTATTCAAACTATACTCCAAACAATCAAAACAAACTTGAATTTCATCCCAATAATCCTCAAGATACCATATATTACACTCTCCATTTTTAATCCAATTAACAAGAATTTGAGAATCTGTCTCAATCTGAACCCGACGAAAACCCAGCTGACAACACCTCCTGACACCTTCCAGCAAACTCCTTAATTCAGCGAAATTATTGGAACCCTACCCTAAGGAGGTAGAAAAAGCAGCATGTATCTTACCTCTAACATCACGAATGACACCCCCCGCCCCAGCCGGACTAGGATTTCCCAAACTGCTCCCATCAATATTAAGTTTAACCCAGTTCTGTAAGGGCGGGATCCAATTCACCACAGAAACCTTTTTTGCTTTAGGAATTGAAATCAAAATATCTAGTCTCTAAAGAATGGTAACATCCTGGCTAGGAAGCCTCAAAGCTTTCATATTTAATTGCATAATTATATTGATCTAATAATTAATAACATGCCAAACAAACTCAACCGTATCAAGCTTACCTTCATACCTGGCTTTGCAATGCCTTTTCCACAACTTCCAAGAGATAATGGAGGGAAGGAGGCCAAAAATAGTCCGAACTTGAGACGATTTACCAGCACAATGAAACCAAAAATTAATGTGCTCCTTCCAAGTTCGGAACTCACCCATATATACACTTAACTGAACAGAAGCCATGCGCCATATATGTCTAACAAAATCACTAGTATAAAGAACATGATTAAGGTCCTTAATCTGACCAAAAGAAAAACAATTACATTTAGACACCAGCAGGATCCCCGCCATTTTAATCTTTTCATCCACATTCAAGCAATTATTAGAAGCTTTCTACATTATAATGGAGATTTTCTTATGAAGGTTATTGTGCCAAATCCAATGGGTCCAGGATAAAGGGGTCGCCCGAACCCTAATACAATCCCAGGCACTTTTAGTACTAAAAATACCATCATTTTCCTTCCTCCATATTAACACATATTGTCCCTCTTTAGGCCTCGCCAAGAACTGAAGCAATTCCGTAGCTTTTTGTTGACCCACAAGCCTTTCCAGGAGAGGAACATCCCAACCATTATCAATGTACAACTCTTTAACCTTTATCAAAGGTTGCTCAATCACTGTAAATTGGGTATTGAGCGGACCACCCTCCTCCCAATTATCATACCAAAAAGAGAGATTACCCTCTCCCACACGCCACTTAGAGTTAGTAAGAATATCGTGAATACTCTTAACAATAGACCTCCAAAAACAAGAACCCTTAAAATAAACGCCATGCAAGTTTCATGTGTAACATACTTGCCTTTGAAAAAATACGCCCACAATGACTGACCCGAAAACAAACACCATGCAAGTTTCATGTGTAAAGCCCGCTGAATATCTCCAAAATCCCTAATACCCAAACCACCTTCTTCAGTAGGTCGACAGATCTTATTCCAAGCCACCCACTTTCTTTTACCCATCCCGTCAGAATCACCCCAAAAGAAAGAACTCAGAAGCCGACTCAACTCCATGATCACAATATTTGGAACATGTAAAACAACAAGGAGATGAGTGGCCGTACTCGATAGAACATGACGCAAAAGAATAGTTCTCTCCCACCTACAGAAAGCAATTTCATCTTCCAACTAGCAATTTTCTTTTTAACTTTACCTAACAAATCACCAAAGTCAGAAGCTTTCAATTTACCAACCACAATAGGCACACCCAAATACTTGAAAGGAAAAAAGCCCTCAGAAAAACTGGTAATACGAAGAATAGATCTCTTTCTAGGGATAGGAATGTGCTTAGAGAAGAATATAGCACTTTTCTCGTTGCTAAGGACTTGACCCGACCAATCTTCATAAGACTTCAAAACCTGGATCAATCCTTTCATTGACCTCTTTCCACCATTCGCAAAAATAACTATGTCATCAGCATACATTAGATGAGACACAAGCGGGGTACCTCTGGCCTGAGTAAACTGACCAATATTACCATTACCAAAAGAATGCTTAAGAAGACGAGATAGAACCTTTTGCATAACAATAAACAAATAAGGCGATAAAGGATCTCCTTGCCTCAAACCACGTTCACCTTTAAAAAATTCCAAAGAAGTGCCGTTCATCATAATAGAGTACCAAGGCGTAAAGATACATGACTTAATAAGAGCACATACTTGATCAAAACAACCAAAGGTAGCCAAAACATGTAAAAGGAATATCCAATCTACTCTATCATAATCCTTAGACATATCAAGCTTAATCATCACATTACCCCCAATAGATTTTTTGTGAATAAAATGGATCATCTCTTGAGTTAAGCTGATATTCTAAAAAATGTTACGACCTGGAATAAAAACCCCTTGTTCCTAAAATATCATCTTAGAAAGCAAACTAGTCAGATGGGACACAATGATCTTAGCATAAATCTTATAAAAAACAGAACATAGACTAATAGGTCTGAATTTATCAAAACCAACAGGCTTATTAATCTTAGGAATCAAAATGATATAAGAGGTCGTGAAGAACCTGGGAAGGTAATTTGTATAAAAGAACTCAGAAGCGGCTTCCAAAAAGTCCTCCTTCACAAAATCCCAACAAACTCTAAAGAAATCAGAACCAAAACCATCCGAGCCAGGGCTACTATCAATTGGGATACTGAAAAGAGTGTCCTTAATCTCCTCAAGAGAAGGGTCTTTGCAAATTAGTAAATTCTCCTCATCAGAAATCACTGGAGAAACCAAATGACTTAAATTAGGCAAATCACGGTTACTCTGATGACCCAAAAAATCCTGGAAATACTCAACAGCAGCTTGGTGAATATCAGCAGTATTATTTAACGAGGTACCATCCTCCAAACACATATCACTAACCCTTTTATGATTTTTCGCATTCAAGATAGAATGAAAAAATTTAAAATTTTGATCACCGTCTTTCAACCAGTTCTTTTTAGCCATATGAGATAAACACATATCCTCCCGACCCATCCAGGTTGATAAATCCAACTTAGCCACCATAAGATCATTATTATCCTCAATATTAAAACAATTTTTGAGACTAGTTTCCAGTCTCTCAATACGTTGCTCCAACTCTTGAATAATAATGGTAGTTTTACCAAAAACACATTGGTTCCACTCCCTTAAAGCCACCTTAACCCTTTTCAATTTAAAAGACAACTTATTAAGACCCACACCAAACCCCTCCTACTTCCAAACCCCTTCCACAAAACTATGGAAATCATTATGGTCAATCTACATAAAATGAAAACGAAAAGGGCTAGGTCCATACCTGAAAGGATCCTCACCCATTTTAATCACCAAAAGGGAATGGTCCGATGTAGTACGAGCCAAAATCTGATAAAAGACATTAGGAAAACAATTAAGAAAATTAGAATCAAGAAAACATCTATCTAACCTTGCCCAGCTTCTCGCCTACCCTCCTTGACCATTACACCCAGTCATGCTCGGGCCTTTGTAATGCATGTCCGGCAAACCACAGTTCTGAAGACACAAATTGAAATCCACCATCGCTGAAAAATGACGAGGATGTCCTCCTCTTCTCTCTGAATCATCTTTAATAGTATTGAAATCACCACAAAATATCCAAGGAAGGTGATCGGTGCCGCTAGCCTCCAAATCCTCCCAGAGAGATTTCCTCTCAATCTGGCTACACTTAACATAAACAATGGTAAGGATAAAAGCATGCCCATTCTCATCCACCTTGACGGTCAAAAATTGGCTAGAGCTTGCCAACCTTTGTACAGAAATAGCTGAGTTCCATAGTAGCCAAATTTTACCAGCATTCTCTTCATTAGTAGTAAAAATTTCACAACAAAATTTGCTCAAGAAACTCGGAATTCTATCCTCCTTTTGAAAAGGCTCAGCCAACGCTAAAATATTAGGCTTGAATTTATTGATGATTTTTCTCAGTTTCATTTGGGAAGTTCTCACACCCCTAATATTCTAAAAAATAATAGGATTTATCATAAATTCAGCTTGGATGGACGGGTCACCGCCCTAGTGGAACTTCATTTCAGAAACATACCTGACTTATTTTTTGGAACTTTTGAATCAATACTATAATATTTCTGCAAATCAATACAAATACACAATTTGTCTCTTTCTACTTCATTTTCAAATTGAAATTCTTCCAAGATAATCCGGTTCATCTCGCAAGCAACACCTTCAACCTCAAATTCCTCAACTTCAACACCTTTGTCAAGTGGGCCCACAATACTAACGTTCACCATCGGACCACTCAAACTCACCCCACCCTCACCCATATATTCAACCGACTCCACAAGCCCATTAACTTCATGCACATATTGAGCAACAGGTAGCACAGCAAGTGGCATGGTGTTATTCTCTGTTCGCAGCACAATAGGTGATTCATCTTCATGCAGAGACCTCAGCACATCAGATGGAAAAGCAGCTTCATGCAATGGTCCTTCAATCGACGTGCCAATAAGCTGCAACACAACTTCTTCATCAGGCGGCAACCCATCCTCATGCGGCATCAATGCATCCTCGTGAAACGATAGATGATCTGTTTCTACGTGTTGCTTCAACCCATCCTCGTGCGACTGCAACCCCTCCTCATGATTTGGCAGTGCTGTTTCTACCAGAGGCTTCAACCCATCCACTTGCATCAACACATCCTGCATAGACGGCACTAAATCTCCTTCCCCCTGAATCCCATCTTCTTTATTTCCCTCCACGACAACCTCCTCTTCAATTTTCTCTTCTTCGGCCCCTTATTTTTTACGGACCCAAATTTTTTTTTTCCACCTTCCTTATTTTCTGAGGAACGAGCCTCTCCCCTCTTACAAGTCTAAGAATTGTCTCCCTGCATATTACATTTTCCACAATAAGCCGGTAGTGTTTCATAAACAATTTCTTGGAATCTACTCGTTGCTCTTCTTGGAATTCCAATCCAAAGCCCATGCATCGATTCTTTTGATGCGTCCATTTCCACACAAACACGGGCTCCATTTGTATGAGTTGCACACCGAGTTGCATTATCCCTACGTAGGAGTCTTCCAAACAGTGCCGTAATATTCCTCAAAAAATCCTCATGATAATAGTTAGGAGGAAGTCCTGGAAGAACAACCCACACTGGGACAATGGATGATTCTTTATCTTCATGAAAATCTGGATGCCAGTGGAAAGCCGTATAAGGAGTCCCATCAATGTCACACATCTCTTTGGACAAAGCTTTAATAAAGTCTTCTTCATTTGTTAACTGAATGAAAACACTCCTAGGCCTTTGCATGGATGAAACAACAAGTTGAGATCCAAGGCCCCAACGACAACATATAAATGATCTTATTGCATCTAGCGATGGACGTTGACGTAAAAATTTCAAAACTATGGAAAACTTAAAAGGAGCTGCTGATCGATCAATCTCCTCAACCAAGAAAGAAACATAAACCTCTCATTCAATGGACTTTGGTAGACGCACAGGAATCTCCACTTCCGGCAAAGATTGTGGAGTATGCGCCACCATATCCGCGAAGGAGCGTTGCCTACTAGCCATCCCCGAGAGGCCAGGAGGGCCCTCCATGGTGGCCATAACAGCGCTGCACACACAAAGTTATAGGAAAACTTGCAAGCCTTAGCATAGCACTGGAAAGAACGTAAATATGGAAAGTTGTTTTGTGAAAAAAAAAAACCAAAAGCATTCGATTTTAGTATTTTAATTATTACCATTGAAGCAAAAATAGCTCTATTCCGAGTCCTGACGGTGACTTGAACCCAATGGGCCTGTGTTAATCTACAACCCACGTTAGCTAGCATTTATGTTTGCTCCCGGCCTAGCATCAGTGGGTAAACAAGCTGATGCTTCCTGGTGTGAATCGTGACAAGCATCGTGATTTTTCGCATATTTTAATGAAAAAAAATATTTATAATTATATAAATTGTACCATCGTCGCATAATAATTTAAAAAAAATAAATAAGATATAAGATTTATTAAAAAAATTAATTTTTTAATAATAAATTTAATTCTTTTTAAAATAATTATACGATATTTATACGCATAACTGTTGTTTTGAAAGAAAATCAATGGCAAACGAGAAAGATGGCCCTGATCGTCGAGTTCTGAATGGGTTTCATAAAGGGAAACCCAATCAATCGATCGATTTTAGTTTTAAGAAAAGTGTGGCTTAATTATTGTGGATTTTGTACGTGTTGTTTATTCTCTCTGTCAATTGTCATTTTTCACGTGAGTGTAATTCCCTAGCTGCCTTCCCTTTTTCATGGTGATAGTGTCCTCCAGCTATCAAGCGTAGGACCTCTTCTCCTCAAAATTTCCCACAAATTTGACAACTCAGGGAACTGGCTGCATGCTTTAAGGAGTTTTTAATGTTGTGCCTCTGTAATCTGGAAAAAAAAATGTCTACTTTTGGTGGAATTTCGAAAAGGTTTTCGTCGTATTGTTGAAGATTTTTCTCAGATTCCTTCTTCCCTTTCATTTTTCCTTAAAGAGCATCCCAAGTCTAATGGTCCAAGGACTGTATATTGAGAGTTTACATACCAACATATCGAGAATCAAGGGCAGTTTCAAACATTATATTCATGTTGGAAAATTTAAACCAAGTGGATGGTGGAGGGAGGGTAGAATATTATTTCATTCTTCATGCAATTGTAGATCATTGTTAGTGGATGTTTAAGTATTTTGATTTCGCAGATAAGACGAGATGAGTTGAGATTAAAGTTAAAAGTTAAATAAAATATTATTAAATTTTTTTTAATATTATTTTTATTTTAAGATTTGAAAAAGTTGATTTGTTTATTTTATTTTATGTAAAAATTTAAAAAAATTATAATGATTCAATTATATGAATTGAGATGAGTTGTGAAAACAAACGAGACCCAGTTTTTCCAAGCTGAATACTTCCGGAGAATGTCTTCTATAGTTATGGAATGAGGGAAAGATGTAGGGGTTCACTTTATTTAACCATCTTTATCCCACTCTCAAGTCTTAAGTTCGGTCGAGAACTATACGGGTAATGGTGCATGGACTTCAGTATAAAAAAAGTCTATCAAGTTGGAGACTTGGTTGTTTTGACATATGCATGCCTTCATCTGCACTGTTGCAGAAGATCAAAGGTGCCAAATTAATGAAAGCTTCTCTGTTGCATTCTCCGTCGTGAAATGCTTGGTATGGAATGCAAACCAGTATTTACTGACATGTATGTACTTACAACTGTAAAAATAAGAGCTAGATAGGACGCATGCATGCTGATGCTGCAGCAACAATGGCCATTTCTGTAGAACAGCTCAATGTTGTTTGGCCTTTTCCGGGGACTAGCACATGAAGAGAACAAAGAGGGTGGGATCCCTTTGTTGTGGACCTAATGAGGATAGTGGCTTTGCTTCCCTTGGCAATAATTTTGTGGCAATCTGGACCTCCATTTAAAGCATATATAAAACCTGCTTCAGACACTGTGGGAGGCAGAGATCAGCGATTTTGATGGACCATTTCTGTTTTGTCACGTAGCTGATCAGTGAGATTAGCAGTGACAGATTTGTAATTTGGACGTTTTTGTAGATCCAAATTGCAATCCCTCTAGAATTTGTTCATGTATTACAAACAGTCAATTAATGTTCAGTTTGTACATTTGTTGAACGTTGATGTAACTAGTAACCGGAGTATGGACTACTCGCACCTAAATTTATGTCAGATTTAACCGAAAAATAGGGCTCTTAATTGAGCGACAATGTTAGATTGGAATTACGAGTGTTCAGCACTGTGACAAAAGGAACTCCTGTGGTTGCGGGGGATGGGCTTTGGTTAGAGACCCCATGCTTGCATGTGGTCAATGCATGGCTTCAAGTCTTTTGACCTATGTACCTGTGGTTTCTGGACCACCTTAACTCTATTTTTAACTCTGTTTTCAGTACATATCATTGCTGAGAAGAAGAAAAAGAAGAAGAAGGAGAAGAATATGACTGCTTTTTTTCCCTCTTAACGACACTTTCCTTTTTCGCAGAAGGCAATCACTTTGTTATTGTCGAAGTTGTTCAGTACCACAAGAATAATATCTCCTCCTTTCATATGATTAATCAGTCTCCTCATGGAGTTATAATTATAAGCACCTTTAAATTATGTTGACATTTATTGAAGAAATTCATGAGCCTAATTCATTTCATAAAATTAGATTTAAAAGAGAAAATTTCTCATTTCTTATAAACATGCCCAATACCTTATCCATACATAATGTGAGATTATTTTTCAACACCCTCCCTCACGTACATGGTAGTATTTTTTTCTAATCCTTATCACGGGATAAGTATAGTGTGGGCCTTTATTCGTCTAATGGAAGACTTTGATACTATGAAAAAATTCATCGGTCTAACTTATCTCGTAAAAATATTTTTGTTCGATGGGGCAGATTTAAAGCAAAACAAAACTGGGCAAAATATTTTGGAGATGAAAAAGAGTCCCTTAGTACAACTCATTGCACACTAGTCTCTCGTTTGAGTCATTCTTTTCTTCCCTTGAAAGTCACGACTCCAGCTCGAGCCTCTTGTCCCATTTCAAAGCCAACCTTATCTTCTACTGCCACTCCAATAATCCATAAAGTTTCTTCTTCTTCCTTTTTTTTTCTGTTTTTTTGGGGTTAAAAATTTGTGAGACTGAAACACCACCAACAACCAGACAAGATCAAGTTTATTTGATGTTAAAGAGTACTAAAAACATGAACTAACAGAAACCAACATTATTTTTAACAAGCTTCTTCTTGAAGACATCCAATAAATTAGACAATAATAATCAACATTGTCTGTTGGATGCCAATGGAGTTTTTTTGTGCCTGCCCTGCAGAATGATTGTGCATGGGACCATTTACAGGGGAAAAAGGAATATCATTGTTCTTCATCAAAGCTTATCTTCAACGTTTGTAAGAAGGGGTCTTCACTCTTCCGGATATCTATTGTTATATACAACAAAATTGAGAAATAATATTTACAATTTTAGAGTGTACAAGTTCTATACTTTTTTAAAAAAAAAAAATTAAAAAAATATGATATTCACATAAAAAAATTTTATTTTTTTAGTGGTAAACTCTACTTTTATTTAATGTGAGTGCACGAAACTTGCACACTTTTATTTAATGAAAAATTCCACTTTTATTTAATGTGAATGCGCGGTTTAATGGTTAAACCGCCATCATTAACTAACAAATCTATGAATAAAGAAAAATGCTAGGGACTCCGGTTTATTTTGCTCGATTTTTTTTTACTTAGTAATTAAGAAATATTGTTTAATAATATTGTGAATTTTTTTAAAAAAATATATTTAAAAGTGTTAAAAAAATAATGTGAAAAAAAAATAAAAAATCTTTAAAATTTTTTTTTTCACATTATTTTTTTAACACTTTTAAATATTTAAAAAAATATTTCACAATATTATTAAATAATATTTTTTAATCACTAAATAAAAAAATAAACTAAAAAAAAAAACAATCGGAAAATCAACCGGGAGCCCGTTTTGGGCTCCCTAGCATTTCCCGTGAATAAAACTTAAAAAGAATCAATCTCTTTCAATAAAAACAGATTTAAATCGGGAAGTATTTTGATATTTCAAGAAAATAATTTAACTAAAAATATTTTAGTTGAAATGGGAAATGATATTACGTATTAGGATCTTTAAATAGTTTTGGTTTCAAAGTGCCTCTTCTCATAGCACTCTCATTGAATTAGTTAAAGTTAAAATATATTTTTTATAAATATAAGATGAATTTAACTTTTAACTATTCTATTCACATAAATCTTCACATTGGAATAGCTATTTTTTTTATTATATGACAATAAAATAATATAAAATAAATTTGACTTTATTTATTCACATCAAATCTCTATATTGGATTATCTATTTATTCATTATATAGTAATGAATAATTAATAATTTAAAAAATATTTTAATTTTTTTAATTATGAATTTATTTTATTTTATCATATTTTACTATTCATAATATTATATATTAATCAGTAATCATATTCTAATTATATATTTTTCAATTGTCATTTAAAAGAGAGAAAAACAATTGATATAAATGGAAGAGATAAATAATTAATAGAAAATATATTTGATGAATGAATAGTTCCTTTCAAATTTAAAAATAATTTTATAATTGACTGTAGCTAAATTTCAATTATTTAGAATTTAGCTATTCTAATATGATCACATTTTACGATCTAATACCTAATTTTAAATGAATTTAACTTTTAACTAATCTAAAAAGAGTGCTGTCAGTTATCGATCTCTCGTGTACATTGGAGGTTCAGTGAAAAAAAAAATATGCATTGTCTTAATTTATTTAAAATGGATAGTATGTATTTAATATTTAATAGTAAACATATAAAAATGTGTTCATAATTCTAATTATTAATTAAAAAAATAATTTATATTTTACACGTACTCCCTGTTGCAATTAAAATTGAGAGAATTTTGAAGAGTGAGTGGCCATGGAAAGTACGTTGGTCGACCTTTCTACAAATACTTGATCTGGTTTTAGGTCTAGTCATACGGGCTAGTAAGTATAACGTGGAGGTTTGGGAGGCAAAGACAAGATTAAGATTTTTCATCTCATCTTAACTTGTCATTATAATTTTTTTAAATTATCATATAAAATATAATAAATAATTTAATATTTTCAAATCAAAATTCAACTTTTTCAAATCTTAAAATAATAATAATATTAAAAAATAATATTTTAAACTTTCAACTTGTCCCGTTTGAATTCAGAGATGAGTTGAGATGGTATTAGATTAATTAAATAAAATATTATTAGAATATTATTTTTAATATTATTATTATTTTGAGATTTGAAAAAGTTGAATTATTTATTATATTTTGTATGAAAATTTTAAAAAAATTGTAATGATAAGATGAGATGAATTAATATGAGTTTAAAAGATGGGTTTGATATGTCAAATTGCACACTGCAGTTTACTATAGAAAAATAGAGTAGCTACTTGGTTTACTTATTCTAAAAAGTCTTCCGTTAAAGGTACTCTAGTTGGCTTAATTCCTTGTCTTATTACATGGTGTGACGTGTCTATTGAAGAGAAGATGCAAGGCTAAAATGGATGGAAAGTATGATATAACTGTGACTGTTTGGAGAAGTGTTTGGGTGTGGATTAGGTTATTGGCGAATAACATAAGATCGTTTAGTAATCTATCCATGCACGATTTGAAGATCTTGGAAGGATTTAATTTGGAGAGGCCACGAACTTCTATGAGATCTGGAAAAACTGTTAAATGGTCTAGGCCTCATACGGGTTGGGTGAAGCTTAATTGTGACGAGAGTTGCAAAGGTAATCCCGAAAATTTGGGAGGCGGCGACATTATTAGATATTGAAATGGTATGGTAAAAGGGGCTTTCTCAGCCTCTTATGGGGTCAGTACGAATAATGACAGAGAAGTAAAAGCAATTCTGGATGGTATTAGACTGTGTATACAGCTCCATATAGTCAATGTGATTATTGAAAGTGATTCTCAAATTGCTGTAGATTAGCTTCGCAATGGCAAATGTACCTTATGGTATCTTTTAGAGTTTTGGAAGATTTTGCGAAATGAGCTTGAGGGGATTAATTTCGTGGTGGCTCATCAATTTCGGGAAGGTAACAGTGCAGTGAATTTTCTTGACAGAGAAAGGGAAATAGGGATGAATGTCACGTATAATGGTAACCAAGATCTTCCCTGAATTTTAAAAGGTATTGTGCGGCTGGATATCTTAGGCCTTCTTTATTTTCGTCATTAGCTTTGCTTTTTTTTTGTTTGCTTTTTAGGCCTGTTTAGCTTGTTTTAGGCTTGTTTGGATTTTTACATGTTTTGGTTTATGTCTATTAGTTTTTTTATGGTCTTTTAATAGGCCTGTTTAGATTGTTCGTCTATTTGTTTCAGTTTTGGTTGGTTTGTAATTGGGAGGGTTTTTTTTTTTTTCTTTCTTATTTGTAAACTGCCTAATACTTGATTTGTAACCACTGTATTCATCCGTCACAAGTGAAGGTCTATTAATAAACTTGGGACGGGGTCACTTTCGTATGCCTATTGGCTCTTCGATGAAAATTAAAAAAAAAATTCACACTGCAATTTCCACCTAAAATTGACCTGGATTTGGACTGAATAATGACATCTCTCATATCAACTGCCTAATACTTGATTTGTAACCACTGTATTCATCCGTCACAAGTGAAGGTCTATTAATAAACTTGGGACGGGGTCACTTTCGTATGCCTATTGGCTCTTCGATGAAAATTAAAAAAAAAATTCACACTGCAATTTCCACCTAAAATTGACCTGGATTTGGACTGAATAATGACATCTCTCATATTAATTGTCATCTAGGCAAAATTTAAAGAAAATTAATTATCACGTTGTACAAACTACAATCTCATTCTACTCTTAGTTCTCGTTTATTTTTATAATCATTTTCAATCTATTTCATTTCATCTAATTATTATATATTTTTTTAAATTTTCATACAAAATAAAATAAATAATTTAACTTTTTCAAATCTCAAAATAAAAATATATATTCTAATAATATTTTATTCAACTTTCATCTTATCTCATCTCAACTCATCTAATATTAATTTACCGCAATGAGGTGGTATAGTTATCAACTTTAATTTTCTTTTCAAAAATATAAAGGATAATTCGATAGTGATAAAAAGTACAATATTTTATATAATAAGATAAAAATTGTATACAGAGAGTGGTTTGTAATATTACTCTTGATCATTAATATTGTGGTGTTTGTTAGGAACGATAAGAAAAAAAAGTAAAATGAAAAATGAAATTAATCGCTCTCCAGTATAAAATTTTATGTGATTCGGCAACGTGTTTACGTCTACAGAGCTGCAGATGATTTTATTCTCTTGAAAGTTGAATACACTTTGCGGTCGTGCATCATTACAATATGCAGCTAGGGGTGTAATAGGTTCGGTTTAGTCTGGTTTTGGACAAAATTTGAGACCGAACCGGTATGCACCAATTTTGTATTTTTAAGAATCTATTCCGCACTAGCTCCTCCCTAAATCGGTACTTTCGATTTCACCAATTCAGGTTCCGGTCCGATTTTTCAGTTTTAATATACTATATTATATATTAATATATAATACTATAGTGATAATATATTGTAGTATATTATAATATATATTATACTATATTATAATATATAGTGATATAGTATTGGTGTAACTGTTAATACGCACTACATAGTATTAGTATAACTATTAATACAATAAACTATAGTGATATAAATTTTTAAAATTTAATATTATATTAATTAATAATTTATCATATAATACAAAACTATTTTATATATAATTTATATATTATATATAAAAATTATATGAAATATAAAAAATTATAATATATATATGAACCGGTCCGATTCGTTTTAGATAAGAAAAATTGGAGCCAGACCGATTTTGACTGGTTTTAAGAAAAATTAAATTGGTACCCGACCCAACCCACCGGTTCGGTCCGGTCTGGTCCGGTCCAGTTTACCGATTCACCGATTTTTTTTTATGCCCCTATGTGCAGCCATACAGAATTACAATATATATGCGTGTGTGTGACGAAACTCCAATCAGGGTAATTAGCGTGTAAATCCTAATTAGGGGTCAAGTCGGACCGATTCAAGAGCTAAATTAGATTAAAAAAAAAAAAAGATAATTAGGGTCGGCCTGGTCATTTAAGCTTGGGCCTATCGGCTCAGCTTGCGTTCCATGCCCTATGCATAATTGAAAATCTACCCACAAAAAAAAAAGTACAAGGAGTCTTTGTCGGTTGGAGTCATCAAATCAGACAACCATAAAATAGAATTAGACTTCACACAAAAAGCTCAACAGAGTTTGATAATCAACATGCGACCATGTAGCACGAAGCGTGAATTGAGTTCATTACTTACCCAACTTTGAGTGTTAGTATATATTTTTTTTTCTTAAGAGTGTTGTGATTATAGTTGAATTGATTTTGGTTTTAAAATGTGTATAAATTTTCAACAACACAACTGCATGCATGTGTCAGTCTGATCTATCCATATAATTGGATCCCTTGCTTTTGAAATGGCCTCAGAGTCAGTGTTGCTTTTTCCACGTGGACTGTGAGGTCTATCTGGGTGATTGGTTCTTTTCTAGGTCCAAGCATGTTTGGATTGCAGGAAAATGATCTCGACATATTGCTTCAAGAAAATCGTGGTTCTCCATGAAAGGTACCTATCTCCAAGTTTAATTTCATAAAGTCATATGCGGGAGGGGACTGTTTGTTGGTCTTGTGTGGTGGCAAAATCACTTTGCTGGTTTAGGGCATGCTGCGTGCAATCCCAATTCAGGTTCAGGCCATGCAATCTCGTGTGAGTCCTCTCAAACTGACGTGATTTAATATGATACGTTAGATTTTAAAATTATTTTTATTATAAAATATATCTAACAGATCTTATAAAACTATATTAATTTATAGATTTGTTTTGTATAATCTCTTTATATATTTAACAATTCTTTTATTTAAAACATATCACACCATTTCAAATTATTATGATTGAGAATGATAAAATTTATCTCGCTAGCTTATAGTATTGCCGAATTTCATACGTTTGAAGCTGTTCATGGACTGCTTGGCCTTAGGCCGTTCAAAATATATATTAGGCTATGAATACAAAATGCCTGTTTGGGGTTCATATCCTTTTGATCCTGTCCATTTTGCCTGGATAAGAGAATTGACGCGCAATTAAATGCCATGGTGAGAGATGCCAGACTTGAAAGTTGAAAGCTTCTTGTCAATTCAATGTGAGTCATGAGCTTTTGATCTATTTTGGATGAATACTGCTATATCTATAAAGAAATTATACAAAACAATTTTATAAATTGACGGAATTTTATCTGATCTGTTAGATCTATTTTACAATAAAAATAACTTTACAATCTGACGAATCACATCAAGCTATATCAATTTGTGAGATTATTTTTATATAATTCTTTTGTGGAAAGTATTTCTCTCTTGGATTCAAACCTTCTTCTAACTAGAATTACATCCACCTCTTGGCTTTATATTTAACTTTAAAACAAATCACATAGAGTCCATTTATATTAAATTCTAAAATTAAATTAATCGAGAACTTCTCGACAGTGTCAAAACTTTCAATTTAACTTCGTCAAATAAAAGAAAATGATATGCACACAACCATTCTTAAAATAGAAGTATTTTTATAAAAAACTTATAAATATAACATCGTTGCATAGAAATACTTTCAATTTAAAATATGACAGTAAAAATGATTTTACATGTCATTACCCTTTTTGAAAATTTTAATATAAAGTAAAAGAGAAATAATACTTGCAGTCATGAGTGTGCAAATGCCGTTCAGTCTTTTTAAAAAAATGAATAAATATGGGATCCACATGAAAAGAAATTAATTTTTTATGAGTAAACCTCACTCTTTTTTAAAACGACTGCGTAGTATTTATACATTTTACGATTGTATGTAACATTACTCAAATTAAAACCATTCTCCAGAACCAAACTTAAAAAATTAAAAGAGAGATGCGTAGAAAACATCAGTAAAGTGGCACTAAATGATCAAGGAGGCCTGCAAAACCCTATTTGAATGGGTCTTCTTGAGGGTGGATGTTTTGTTCCAAGTACGGCAAACTGCGTAGTACTTTCATGTTCTTGGGTTACCCACATGTCATGGCTTACATCTGATAAATTGTAGTTTCTTGAGAAGGACTCCATTTTTGTAATGATTTTAGTTTCATTATTTTAATTTCACGAGAAGCATTTTAGAGCTGTTTGCTATCACTGGCACGTATTCAAATCCAGGGAGATATCGTGCCATTTGGTAATGAAAAGGGCACAGATTAGTTAATATAATATTTTATATTTGGAAATAAAATGAGATTGAATTTCAATTATATATGATCGTTAACTTTGATTTTTCTTTTTCTTTTGATTTTTGTAGAGAACTTTGAAATTACCACTTGTCCTAAAAGGTTAAGCTGATGAGAAAATATAAATTTTATTATTTTATATCTTAATACTCTCCCTCAATTATGGGTCAGACTTCCCTTCAATGAATAAGTCCAACAAGTGAAATATTTAATTAAATAAGGTAAAATATAGAGTCGGAGTTCGAACTTAGGACCTCTACTCTGATACCATGTGAAATCATCATTTATCCAAAAAACTTAAGTTGATGAGAAAATGTAGATTTTATTATTTTATATCTTAATAAAAACACACAGACTTAGAAATTAGTCAAATGGTACAAAGCATTTTTTCATCAATGACCTACCCAATACCGACTTGGTTAAATTTTTTAAAAATGATTACTGTAATTGAGAAAAACTTACTTCTCTACGTGTCAATTATTGACATGCTGAAAATTATAAAATTTAAATTTCAAATAAAATTGAATAAATGAATCTTGTATATACGTAAAATTATAAATAAAATTATAATTACATATAACACTCATCTAATTTTTTTTTTTTTTTTGGCAAACAAAGCTATTTGTGTACACACCGCCATGGTAATACTATTATGAAGAGGGATGATATCTTCAATTTTATTAATAATTCTCACTTTCGGCGAAGGAATACTATGTACTAAACAAAAACAGGGGAATTACTAAAATCTCAAACCAAGTCCTAAACAAACTAAAACTATATTAACTATCAATACAAAATTAAAATGTAAAATACAATAACCAATGCATCAAAACAGTAGGAGAAAATCTATATTAAGAGCTACAAAACCACCATCTAAAACTAAAGCACATGGAAATTAGTAGCAACTACAATCCATGTCTAAATTTTTTATTTTAACTTGCAGCTGATGAATTTACAAACTCAACAAAGAGCAAGAATGTTGGACTCTTAAAATCTTTTTTGGATTAAACAAGCCATTCAAATCAAGTAACCAATGAGTAACATGATTTATTAATTAATTACTACCTGAGCCGATGACACACTCTACTGAATACACAATTATTTCTTGACAACCACAATTTTCAAAGAATGATCATTAGTACCACAATTGCCAGCATATTAACTTGATATTTTATTTTATAAAGTTGCCACCATTGTAATGTACGTGTTCTCCATGGAAATCTTAACAAAGAGGAGTAAGTAACCAAAATTAAGTTGATTAATATGTTACCCATGAGGGAGAAAAAAAGGGAAAAAAAAAAACTTAAAATAACAATGCGTATTGACCGATAGGGGTATAAAACCGGATTTGGATCCGGATATTCGGTCATAATCATTTCTAAATCAGGATTTTAAAAACTAGACGGTTATCCGCCCTGATAAGTCCAGAAAAAACCTGGGCGGTAACTGGAAGTAAATCCAGATATCTGGGTTTATTATTATTTTTTTTAAATACTTTTTAAAATGTTTTTATAGTACTTTTTTTTAAAAAAAAAATCAGATATCATGTTTAATACCCATATTTTAAAAAATATATATATTTTAAACACTTTTTAAAAGGTTTTTTTTAAAAAAAATATATATATATTTTTAACAATTTAAAAGGCATTTTTTTATAGGCCTTTATGATTTTTATTTTTTTATACAAAATAAATAATAATACATCAACATACACAATGCATGCTTACTACATATTACATTGTTGTTTACATCACAATGCAAAATATCAATTTACAAAGAATAAAATAAATAATAATACATCACAACAATATCAAGATGTAACACTTAATACTATCTACCTCCAATATAAACTTATCCAAACTGATTGTTTCAGTTTCCTTAATAACTACTTAGTCGGTGATAAATTAAGAACATGTATATCAAGAACCAGAAATTAAGATTAATTCTGGTGGGGAATGCTACTCCAAACATTAATTTATTACAAAATTAGTGAAAAATATGTCAACAATTTCTAATAGTCTTGCATGGGACAATCACTCATGCATACATGTTAATTAATGTTGGTAAATATACGACTTTATGTCAGAATAAGTACTACTCGAAAAGTTTGTGAAAATGCACCTTCTAAAGATAGTATATTTGCATAACAAATATGTTAAATTTAAGGCGGCTTCAAAGAAAAAATAAAACATAGAAAAGTACAGCATGCATGCATAATTAATGTTAAGATTTTAGCAAAACCTTTGTCTTTAGGTCGTGGTCTTGGATGTTGAGATGACATTATTTGTTTGAATAGTAAAATAAGATGAGATGATTTGTTAAAAGTAATAAAATTATTTGAGTTAATATGTTTTATGGAATTTTGAGAGATGAGAGATAAAAAAATTGAATAAAAATATTATAAATTTAAAATATTATTTTTATATATTATTTTTATTTTAAAATTTAAAAAAATTGAATTATTTTTATATATATATTTTTTATATATATAAGATCCGGTTACGAATAATCAAATCTGTAACTGGATCTATACCAGATTCGATTTCATCTTATCCGTTTGAATTTTGGAATTTCAGACCGGACTGAAAAAAATCAGTTCCAGTTGCACATCGTATTCACCTACACAAAGACATACGCTTATACCTTTATAATATACATCCCAAAGATACCCAAGAACCGCATTTTGGCTTTGGACCCTTCTTTTCTTTTGCCGTCACAAATTCATCTCTATAAACGTTACCACGCGCTTATATGAAGCATGCATGGAGGCACTACAGAATTATGTTTACTAATTCTGCCCAAATTATTTTTCAAATTGTACAGAGACGGATTCATGTTGTGTGGAGTCGATTTTTATATGGTTTTCTAAATAAGAGATTTGTATTCTTTAATTTGAGTTAGTTAAAACACCTCATTTCACCTCTCTCTGTAAAAAATTTAAGGGCTCTAGATCTTATTTTCGTAGAACGAAGAGGAGGCCTCGACTTTTTTCTCATTCTCCCTCTCATTCCCTCATTCTTTCATTCACCTACATTATTTATCGAGGATCTTTTGTTTAGTTTTATATTATTTTTTTCAAAGAAAAAAAAAATAGATCTACAACTTTCCGGTAACTCCCGTGAGATACGTTTGGTACAGGTAGGTTCACAGCTCAAAAATAGTTCGAAAAAAAGTGGTAGTTTTGTAAAAATTATTGCTCGTGGTTCTCACGCACTGTCCACATTTGCCTGTGGTCCTCACGTGCCATCCCTTCTGATAGCTCTTCTCGACACATACACCAGATCACCAGACTCGCCACTATCAGACCTTTCAAATCTGACCTTTATGGCTAAAAAGAAACAAGTGTATTGCCTTCACAAACTGTCACAAATTTCGAAATCTATCAGAATTGGTTCAAATTGTAATCCTTTCTTTTTTACATCTATTTTATTGTTTTATTTTTTGGTTTCTATATTGTTAATTAAAATAAAAAAGATTCTATTTCTCAGACGTTTGTTTGTAAATGTTGAGTCTTCTCTTTCTATGAAAATTGATGTTGAGTCTTTGTTGAGGTAGAGAATGTTGTCTCTTGAACGTTTATTTGTAGAGAGTTTCAACAGTAATGAGGATCAGACCAGTCACAAAAATATGATGTCATGTTTGATATGGAGACATTCCAAAATGTATCCGATTATGGATATAATTTTTTCTGATGAGTGAATGATGACAATTTTTCTTTAAGAAAATTTGAAGTAGTTAATTTCGAGTTAGATTCATATGAAATTCACAAATTATAATTACTTTTGAATGTATAATGTACAGTTCAGATTGTATTAAACATATGCGATTCAGATCATATTTTGAAATGTTTAATCAGAATGTTTAATTACAGTGCATTAATTTTGTGTTAAAAATTCGTATCTAATTAGTCAATCTTATAAAAAAAGAAAAATCGAAGCATCTACAGCGACGGATGACACGAGCTAAAGTGGCGCGTTGGGAGCGTGGACCATACGCTGGTTAAGAATTTACGGCAACAATAAATATATAAATAAAGAAAAATAGAAGAACGTTTCCAGGACTTTCACCCAGCCAGCAGACACTCCTGCTGCTTCTGTTTCCTTCCTCTCTCCTATCAGCTTTATTTTTCACCTTTTCCCTTTGTGCCTCGTGATTCCTAATACTCTCTCTCGTTCTCTTTTATCTCGCTCTTTTTAATCCACGAATTTCTCCCACACTGTAGTCTCTCAATCACTCTTTACTCTCTCTCTCTCTCTCGGATGGCTTTTCGTCGGAAAACCGCTTTTGGGTTTGCCCAAAACCGCCATTACCGACCACCATTCGGCACCGACGTATGAAAGTTAAACAGAAACAAGAGCTAAATCCATTTTTTTTATTCTTTGCTGTTTGGCTAAAGAATTACCCAATGGCTTCTGTTTTTGAGTTTGGGTCTCTGGTATTTTGGTTCATGTCGCTTCTGCTCATGTTCAGTGGAAGAGTCAACTCGGAGCCGACCCAGGACAAACAAGCCCTCCTTGCTTTCCTCAACCAGACCCCACACAAGAACCGCGTGCAATGGAACTCGTCCGGGTCAGCGTGCGACTGGGTCGGAGTTGAGTGTGACGCGAACCATTCCTATGTGTACCGTCTCCGGCTTCCTGGTGTCGGTCTTGTGGGCCCGATTCCGCCGAACACACTCGGTAGGCTGAGTGGGCTTCGAATCCTGAGTCTTCGCTCAAACCGCCTCTCCGGTGAGATCCCCTCCGATTTCTCTAATCTAACATTCCTCCGCAGCCTTTACCTCCAAAACAACGAGCTCTCCGGCCAATTCCCACCCAGCTTGACCCGCTTATCTCGATTGACTCGTCTCGATCTCTCATTCAACAACTTCACGGGTCCAATCCCGTTCTCGATCAACAATCTCACCCACTTGACTGGTCTTCTTTTGGAAAACAACAGTTTCTCGAGTACATTGCCGAGCATTACAGCGAATTTGGATACATTTAACGTCTCTAACAACCGCCTCAACGGTTCGATCCCGGAAAAGTTAGAGAAATTCCCTGAATCAGCATTCACCGGAAACTTGGATCTCTGTGGGAGACCACTAGTACGACAGCCATGCAACTCATTCTTTCCATCCCCAGCTCCGTCTCCATCGGAAAACCCAAGCCAGAACCCGGTCCGTAAAAAGTCCAAAAAGCTCTCCACAGCCGCAATAGTTTTAATCGTACTTGGTTCGGTGGTGATAGCCTTCCTTCTACTGATATTCCTCTTGTTCTGTCTCAAGAAACGAAAGCGTCGGCAGATAGATAAGTCGCCAAAGCCGCCAGTTACGACGCGTTCAGTGGTGACAGAGGCAGGGACATCGTCGTCGAAGGACGACATCACGGGTGGGTCTACCGAGGCTGAGAGGAACAAGTTGGTGTTCTTTGAAGGTGGGGTTTATAGCTTTGACTTGGAGGACCTGCTGAGGGCGTCGGCCGAAGTTTTGGGGAAAGGAAGCGTGGGGACCTCGTACAAGGCGGTGTTGGAGGAAGGAACTACGGTGGTGGTGAAGAGGCTCAAAGATGTGGCGGTCACGAAGAGAGAGTTCGAGATGCAAATGGAGGTGCTAGGGAAGATCAAGCATGAAAATGTGCTTCCTCTCAGAGCGTTTTACTATTCCAAGGACGAGAAATTGCTTGTCTATGATTTCATGACTGCCGGGAGTTTGTCTGCGCTTCTCCATGGTATGATTTCAACTACTTTTCCTGATACAAAAATTTCTTTTTGGGCCAATTTGTAGTATGAATCAAGTTTTGAGATTTTTTGCAATAATGGTAATGGAAATTTTAGTACTATATTCTTGTTATTTTTCAAATGCAAATGCATGCCCAGAAGAAAGGGATTTTTCGTTTGAATAAAACTATTATGTTGTATTAAGTTAGTGGAAATTCAATGTTTGAAACAGAACCAACACTCATCTGTGTTTGGTCGAATCTTGACCGTAGTGAAGGTCGAGCTGTTAGTTATGGAGAGTATGTTTATTTATTGAATTAACTAATAAAATTATAGACAACACAAGTCACTTCTCTGCAGCATTTTGCCCATTATAGAAATGAGAGAGGTTTCTGGGTCTAGGCATCTGCAGATGCCCTAATTGATTCATGCTACAGTGCAAACATTCCAAGTGTAATTGCTACGTTTCTGCCACCACCGCATGCCAACACAACACGCCCTCATGATTTTCCATGGAGTGACCGACATCATTTCTGCAACTTTGTGCTTTTTCCTAGTTCTGTGGTGAACTTTTGCTTCTTTTCAAAGCACTTTTAAAAGCTTAATCCATGAACAAAAAATCCATTAATTAGTATAACCAACCCCATTCTGGGTTTCTCCTGAGTTGTAATGAACAAAATTCCAACAATTTGGTCATCTTCTTATCGGCACCCTACAGTTTATTGAGAATTAGTGGTGTATTTTTATTTTATTTTTTTAGCAAAAGTGACATCATGGACGACCAAGTGACCTGATCATCCGGTGATCTTTCTTGCAGGGAGTAGAGGGTCGGGCCGTACGCCACTGGACTGGGACAACAGAATGAAAATAGCATTGAGCACCGCAAGAGGTCTTGCCCACCTACACGTGTCGGGAAAGGTTGTCCACGGCAACGTTAAGTCCTCCAACATCCTCCTCCGACCGGACCAAGACGCGGCCGTCTCGGATTATGGACTCAACCCACTGTTCGGCACGTCGACCCCGCCCAACCGCGTCGCCGGTTATCGTGCGCCAGAGGTGGTGGAAACCCGGAAGGTGACCTTCAAATCCGACGTGTACAGTTTCGGGGTGCTACTGTTGGAGTTGTTGACGGGTAAAGCACCGAACCAGGCGTCGTTGGGGGAGGAGGGAATCGATCTTCCCCGGTGGGTGCAGTCGGTGGTCCGGGAAGAATGGACGGCGGAGGTGTTCGACGTTGAACTAATGAGGTACCACAACATCGAAGAGGAGATGGTGCAGTTGCTGCAAATAGCAATGGCGTGCGTTTCGACGGTACCGGATCAGAGACCGGCGATGCAAGAGGTGGTACGAATGATGGAGGATATGAATCGGGGAGAGACGGATGATGGGCTACGACAGTCGTCGGATGATCCATCAAAAGGATCGGACGGTCATACGCCACCACCGGAGTCAAGGACCCCACCAGGAGTGGTCACACCTTAGGAATTCTTGGAAAGAGAGTAACGCAACAAGAGACAACGTGGGTGGGTCTCATTAAAAGAATGTGCACAGTGATTGGGTGGTTCCATATGTGTTTTTATTTTATTTTTTGGAGTTTTTATTTTTATTTTTTAAAAATATTTTAATTTGAATGATTTTTACAGGTGGAAGTTTGGAGAAGGGATTCGTTCCATGTACTCTGATTTGATGGAATTAGTTGGGTTTTTCTTTTGTCAATTTTAATATTTTATTTTGTTGGTATTCAAGTCAGGTGGGAGTACAGCCAAATGGGAAATGAAGAAAAACACCTTAAAAAAAATCCAAATTGTCTGGTCGGATATGCCTAAACGCCAATCGACTAAAATTATGTGGCCAATGTTTAATTGTAGGTGGCTTTCGCTGAGAAATGTCGGTCCTTTCCCACGTCAGATGCATACATATTGACGCCTCCCCCCATGCAAGTCTAACTTTGTTAATGGAATTTTTGTCACAGATTCTTTTTAGTATTTTTTATTAGAGAAATTCTTTTTGCAGTCATCAAGTAGGGATTGTATGTGCAGGCATATTATTAAATGAGAGAAAATATTATTTTATGAGGGATAATTTTATAATTTTAAAATTAAAATAGCTTAAGTCTGTACATACAGTCCCCAAATAGAGACTGTATCTAACATTACTTTTTTTATTAATGGAATAATTGGGAAATGATAAACCATCAAATACGTTCATATTTGATATAAACTTTCCCACATCCAAATAATATAATATTTTCATTCTATTTTTACATATTATCTAATTAAAATTATTACAAATAATTTTAATTGAAAAGTTCTACTCATATGTCCCTATATTTAACACTTTTTTTTTCCTTATTAATACGCATTAATACGCGCGTGGTGTAAGGATGATAAGTAAAATAACTCATTTTAATTAACAAGTCATTATAAATCCTTTCGTGTTCATACCTAAACAATATCTCATATTTAGAGGGAGTAGTGCTATTTGAATGATTTTATACCACACATCATCGGCATAATTTAATTTTTAGAATTAATTAGATTATACCTCATCGAACTTTCACTCAATTCATAATGTACTTCTGAAACTTTTCAATCTCAATAATAAATCATTAATCATTAAATAATTTTTTTATGAATTTATATATGATTAATAAATATCAAATAATTTTATTGTGTACGTAGATTATTTATACTTGCTTACAACTTAAGTATCAAATAATTTTATATATGGTTAATGATTAATGATTTATTATTAATTGATAGCATATATTATTTTATATTTTATATAGTCAGTGCTAATAAATTAAATGAAAATTATATATTTACAGTGAATTTTTATTATATTTGACGCTACTGGTAAATGGAATAGGGAATTGAGAAGTTTTGAAAGTTCGAGGGTTCACTTTGATGCAATTATTAGTTTCAGAAGCATTATAAATTGAGTGAAAATTCGAAGGAATAAAGTGTAATTAACTCTAATTTGTAATATTCAAATTTTCTTTTTAAACTATATGATGATGTGTGGTGTAAATTTTTTTCAATAAAATTATTCATAAAATAATGCGAATATGCTCTCTCAATTTACCTTCTCATTTTGACCACTTATATATTTAATTTTTTTATTTATTAATTAAGAAAATAATTATTAATGTATTGATATATTTTTTATTTTTTAAAAATATTTAAATAATTTTAAAAAAATGAAAAAAAAAATTCTGTTGACGGCATGTCCAGCGGTTACTGCTGGGCAGCCTAGCATCACTCATAGAGGATATGAGTCATATGAATGATTGTGGTGGTGGGACCATGTGAGCCACGTGGTGTAAAACAAACCTAAGGCATGAAATGATGGGAATTACCCAGCACTAGCATAGAGGTGGACACGCTGGCCAGCCCTTCCTATCCGATACTGTTTTTGACCCAGCGACGGTGTTGTCGGCCGTTTGATCCACTGAGGACCCTGCCCTTGTCTTTGATTATTCATTATACAATCCAAACTGCGGATTACTATAAAAGCTCGTGAAGCATCGAAATTTATGCCAAAAATGTTTTTCTTGGGACATCTCTTTAGCCATTCTTTTTTTTTTTTGTTAGTATTTATTTGGTAAGAGCCAACGGTTTTCTTTAGATGAATATTGGGCTTGAATTAAAGCTTTCTCAGAAGCACTTTTACGTGACTTGTCACGTGCTAATGTGTGAACTATTAGTATATTAAAAATTATAAATATATATAACATTACTCAAAAAGAAAATATACATTGAACGTAAAAAAAAAAAGAAAAAAATAAATATTTGCAGATGAACCATTTCATTTTATATAATCATTACAATTTTTTTAAATTTTCACACAAAATATAATAAATAATTCAAAATTTTCAAATTTCAAAACAAAAATAATATTAAAAAATAATATTATAATAATATTTTACTTAACTTTCAACAAAATATCTCATCTCATCTTATCTAAACTGCATAACCAAACTAGACCTAAATTATTGCATTGGTTTTCAAAATTATCTTCCAGATTATTTTGTTCTTTATTTAAATCCTTGTATACTTCTGTTGTGGGTAAAAAAAAAAATGATAAAGATTACAAAATGAAATAAAATATTTCTAAGAGAAATGGGCTACACAGATAATTATAAAATAAATATAAATATAAATGCTTATGTTCCTTGACAGAATACATTGAATTTTACGATATAATAGATTGGACAAATCTAATTAAACTACAACAGTTTACACTTTTCATTTTTTAATTTTGTTTTCACGTCTAACATTCTTCTATTTTTAAATTTGATTAAGGCTTCGTTTGGTTGTTAAAATCAACTTAGTTCAGTCTAATTTTAAGTCGAGTCTAACATCTAAATATTCAGCTTTTAAATTATTAAATTCATCTCAACTCAAAACCTTCTTACATATGAGACTTACGACATTTTTTATCTTAAAATATTTTTATACGTGAGACCTATAATTCTTTTTACTATTCAATTTATTATTATTCATAAAAAATTTAATTTAATTCAATTCAATTGAAGACATCATAAGGATGTCAACCCCGCTCTTGCCTCTTATTCCTCTATAGAAGAGAAGTGGCGGCATGTTTTGTGACTACCACTATTATATTACACTTACCTATATATATTTATTTATGAATAATGATATATATAGTTATTAGTTGTATAAATAACGTGTACTTATTTTAAAATAGAGTAAGATTTGTTATTAAAAAATTAATTAATTTTTTATTTAAAATCATATTTAATGCTGAATTTATAATGAAAAAAAATATTTGAATAAAAAAGTTTTGTAGAAAAGAAATTGTTCATTCTCTAATCTGTATCTACTCCTTGTCAGAGACGGGACCCAAAAGGTTCGATTCGAAAGTAAAAATGGGCCCGCACCTCCGCTAACATTTTGCACCGTATTTAATCATTGAGTCATGAGACGCCACGTGGAGATAACTTGACTCTTAAATGACGGAGTTGCCCCCACTTACATGTAAATATAGAGAAATTTTATTTGCAGTCCTGAAATGGGGACTGCAGGTACAGACACATATTTAAATGAGAGAAAATATTATTTTAGGAAGGATAATTTTATAATTTTATAAAATTTTAAAGTTAAAATAGCTTAGACCTATACATACAATCTCTAAATGAAGACTGTACCTAGCATTGCTCGTAAATGTATATCGAGTTTTTTTGTTTTTTGTTGCACCGAAAGTGGAATATCAAGCAAATAGCGATGCTTCGGGTCAGACAAAAAAAATTGACTGCTTTTGTTATTTTATCAAAGAGGTTTCGATTGGTTTTTTTATATGCATTTTTAAAATCATATTATTTAAAAATTGATTTTATAATTATTTTTATATATTTTACAATTAGCACTATGTGTTTAAAAATACAAATTTTATATATCTAAATATTACTAATTTCATATATCAAAATAACCAATTTTATCAATAAATATTAATATCTACTAAAATACACTTTGTATCATTAACTTAATAAAAATTTCATATATCAAAATTATCTTAATACAAATTTCACAAAGTTAATTTTAATAAATAGGAGAGAGAGAGAAAAAATATCAAAAATAATGTTTAGAGAATGAATTGAAGAAGTACTATTTATCGTTATGTAAAAATTTAGAGATGCATAAGTCAATATAGATGAATTTAAAGACATATTATATAAATATGAAAATAAAGATAAAGATAAATAAGTCATTACTAGTGCTCTAAGTATAGTCGTCAGTGCAAGTTTTACGCAATTGTTTTAATAAAGAGAGTAATTTTTTTTTATATAAATTTTATATTTATTTATTTATTAAGTAGATTATGCGAAACTTACCCACCCTATAATTACATATATTATTTCTCTATTTTTTGTTATTTTTTTTTTCTTTCTCCTCTGGCTTTGGCTGTTTGCATTTGGGGCAAAATATGCCCATTTCTTGTCCCGGTTTCAACTTTTTTGTTCTAATATTTACGGGAAATAATTGCTTTATAAACAAATTTTATAATATAAATTTATAAATAAATATGAAAATTATAAAGTTTATTTTATTATAAAATAAATTTAACTTGTCACAATAAGTCACCCTCATTTATAAATCTTTTTTAATAAAAATTTGTATATTTTTCTAAGGTCTGAAATGATTGAATCGTCTTCCAAAAAAAGAGAATAAGGCAAAGAACAACGACTTGGTTATTCCATATCATAGAAAAATAAAAGGCGACGACAATTACCAACGACTTGTGGCTTGATTGCACAAGATCCACATCTTCAAAATAGAGATGATCTTGAGATCGACCTACTTCCACAAGGTATAAAGAAAAAGACGATGACAATTAAGTTATCGGAATTGTAACTTAAGTTTTGGATTGAAAAATCAAACACCCAAATTATGAATTTCACATCAAGTACACATAATTTCTTGTATTAGATGTGGCCCAACCTAGTCAAGAAAAAAAAAAAAAAAGTGATAAGAGACTATTCAATGTGGGTGGTGCGTGTGAAGTATCCCATCAATACTCATCTACATATATATATATATATATATATATATATAGGACCACATCCGGGCTGACCCATAACTTTAATTTTGCACCTTGGTTTACCCACTTTTTATCTTTTCTTTTCTCTTTGGGTCGAGACTTTCAACTCTCCACATCTTGTGTGCGCGCGCACGCGAATTAATCTTGAGGATTGTTTTTTTTTTTTTTTATGGACTTGACAGAGTGTGCATGAGAAACTAAGAGATGTTAATGATTAATTATAAAGCTTGATCATAGAGGGAAGGTTGTCCAGAAAGGATAGAGATGGCCCTACAGAATTAATGAATATGTGGAGTGTGCCATTCACATCCAGCCTTTGGATGCGAGAGGGAGACAAGAGACATAAGAGTTATCATGAACTTGTTTGACACCACTGGAAAGCTAGAGTTTAGAAAATGATTAGTCACACTGGAAAGAGCCAAGCAGCTTGCCTTATATATTGCAAACAAGAAAATGTGAGAGCATCATGCACTTTTAATTTGCTCCTTTTGCTGGCAGATCAGTACTTAAATATATTTGCTGCCCATGCAAGATCGAGGTATAGGGGACTGTTGCTTACAAGTCAGCCTATACATATACTATTTATTGTAGAACTTACCAACTTAATAAAACTCTCTCTCTCTCTCTCTCTCTCTCTCTCTCTCTCTCTCTCTCCTGCATATGCATATCAATTATCAAAGTTGGTTCAACTGCACAGATTTATTTGTCATTAGACTTCAATAATCAAGTCAGTCCAATGAGTGCATGGCTTCAACAAGATGCCTGCCTTGTGAGTTGTCAGTTTCCAATGGACTGGTTAAGAAAAACCCCATGCATTAATTGGTGTCCAAAGAGTGATATGTAAGCAAAAATCTGGTGCAATAACGTCCTACCCTTAAATTAGTCAGAGCTTGCTCATCTGCCATAGAGAAAAAAAGCATCAAATAGAGCCAAATAAGAAGTGACCTGATGATGTATCATTTGCCAACAAGATGGAGCAGCTTTCTTGCCTTCTAAGTTCATACAAACTTGACATGAATATATAAATTACTTAATTATATACATAGTTGGAACAACATTACAAACGTTAATCATCTTCAGATTTGAATTTATTAATAAAGCTCATGAAGAGGTCTGGTGGCTGTTTGTTGGATCAATCATGCATATATGACAGCTAAAACCTTTGCAAGTTACCACGTCTAGTCTTTAAATAGATCGATTAGATGTGTAGTATTGTTAAGGCCAGTGCTAACTCGGCCGCTGGTGTTTTCTGTTGGGCATACCGCTAGTGTAATTTTTTCTTTAAACATTTTTTTAACATTCTTAATTATTAAAAAAAAATATACAACTTTACTAATAATCGCTTTCTTAACAATTAAATTATATTTAAAGTTATGTATAAATTATAAATGGATTGTTAGCCTGTCAATGTTTTTATTACGTTTGCTAAGATTTGGTTTTGATTTTTTATTGGGTTTGATAGGAATTGGTTTTGGTTTCTCCAAATTTTTCTTAATAAATGGTTCCAGGCATAATTCCAATATTGCCGCATGTCCAATCCCAATATTCTCATGTTAAATTCTAAAATGTTTAGGAAAAAAAAAAAGGGGTAGGAGCATAGAAAATTCTCGCTAAAGCGGTGAAATACCCAGAGATATATGGAGGAACTCCAACCACACTATTATTTTGCTGGACCATACTTGGAGACGAAAGCTGGTGGAGTAAACGGGATGAACCATCAATACTCGGACAATGCATAGAACCCAATAAGATAAAGATCAAATGTCGAGTAAATAAAGGATTACGAGTTAGAATGGCCATACTTTACGGCCCGATAACTGGGTTTTTGTAGCGAGTATACCTGGTTTTGGGTTTAAACCCAAGACCTGGTTTAAATTTTTTTTAAAAGAAGATACAAAACGATGTGGTTTTGAAGTTTACATTAACCTTTCCTCATTTCATTGTTTTTAATATTAGTCCCACCAAAAGTTCACTCCTTTGCTCCACTGCCTCACACTCTCAGTTTCTGTCTCTCTGGTGTTGGAACTTGGAAGTTATAACCTCAATTTGGATTCTAGACCAAGTGCTGAATCTTCATACGGGTCATGGCAAATTCAAGTTGGATGAGCTCGGGTCTGTGGAAATGGATCCTCCACTGATAAACAAATCTTCGTTCTTGGCGGCCAACCTGTCTGCTTGCAGCTTGGCTGAATAGGTACGAATCTGGTAGGTGGGGGACTGGGGCTCCGAATTGGTAACTTGGGTCAGACCCTTCTAGCGTTCCACAAGAGCTCCGCGAATCGTGATGGTTCGGCCGAGGAATCTATGGTGATTGAGCAGAGTGGCGGTGGCAGTGGTAATAGGAAGAATAAGAAGAAAGAAGTGAGCTCGGAGGACGAGTCGTCGATGATGGTTTCTTCTGGTATTGCCAACGACTTGGTCGATCTCTCGCTTTTACTTGTTTGCTTTGATTTTCTTTACCTCAGTTCTCTGTTTGGTTGTCGGGAAAATAAGAAAAGTGAAGGAAAGAAAAGCAAAAAAATTGATAAGATTCTGATGTTTTTTGTTGTTCTCTTTTTTGTTTTGTTTGGATAGATGAAAAGCTTGAATGGCTTAAAAAAAAAATGAAAAGCTCGTGTGAAGGCAGAAAATCCCTTATTCTGGACCAAAGGATGGCCCAGATATGTGATTTGTGTTGGATTGGGCCAGAGGCAAGGCCCAGCTATATAACATGGACTGAGTCAAACAAACAACCTAGATCAAGGCTCGGACAGGAGAGAGACCCGGGTCGGGCTAGGTTGATAGGACAGAGGACGAAGGCAAAACTCGAGAAGGAAGGGACATGACATATCTCACCAGATGGAAGAGACCCGGGACATAAAGCATGTCGCATTTAATGCTGTCCAGGGTAGAAACCATGCCGCATTCAATGCGGCTCAGAGCAGAAGCCGTGCCACATTCAATGCGACCCAAGGCCCAAGCAACGCATAGCAAGCCTCAACCCTTCACTCCTCGGCAAGGAGTTGACACAGGAGCAGCTCGGTGATTCAATAACACAAGTGTATTATCCCCTGCTATACAACACCCCACTATGGTGGGAACCTGGTCGGTAACTATAAATATGACACTACCAGCAGCGGACAAGGTAATCAATCAATCTAATATTATTACTTTACACTCTCATCTTCATTATTGTTTATCATCTTCTTCTTCACAATACTGACTTAAGCATCAAAGGATCAACGGATCCTAAGGGCCCCCCTAAGTTACTGTGCAGGTGATCACTCGTATACTGAGGGCGTGAAGTTGCTCAGACCCACGAAACATGACATTAACAACTTGAATGGTCGGTTCAAGTTGATTTGAGTGGGTGTCTTTTCCTAGATCTTTACTATCCAAATTAGCAGGCAAGGATAAAGAAGATCAATGAGATGATGATCTGGGTGCAACCCGGTTTCAAAAACCCGGGTTAATCCGGATACAGATCCAGATTTGACACCCGGATCCGTGGGTATACCTCGAATACAATCCGGATGAAAAGTCTTTTTACTAACAAAAGTTACAATTTTAGTAGTAATAAATTACATACTATAAATAGAAAAATTCTTATCTTTACTTTTTCACACACATCTTCGCTTTCTCTCTTCTGCATCGGGAGCAAAGCTTCTTTAGTAAATGGTTTCTTTTGATTGTTTTAGCAAATGATCAACAAGAGAAGGGATTAGTTAGCTTCTTGTTTATGATATTAATTAGCTAGAGCATGGGATGGAATAGAAACCAAAAAGCTGTGATATTATATATATATATATATATATATAAATATATATGTATGTATGTATGATCTTGAGTCACAACAATCTTTCTAGCTAAGGGTATGTTAATTCAAGATTCTTTGAGTTTGAAATTTGGTATTCATACTCTTAAGATTTATTGAATTAGAAGAAATTCTCCTTAAATTATGGCAGAAACACTCGCGGGAAATTCTTTATTGAAATTAGGCGAGATTTTGTTTCCTATTACAATTACAAAAATATAAAAATTGGCATGAGTTGCTGCACCATTAGGCTGAGATAATAGATCAATCCGTAAAATCGCCTTTTATACTTTTATTATTCTTCCCCCCCCCCCCCCCTCTCAAAAGAGTGGGGAGGGGTGGCAAGTATATTTTTTTTATCTAGGCGTGACCATAAGAACCTCCACTTGCTGTAACATGTTTAGTTTGAGTCATAGCTACTAATCTCCGGTGGAGCAACCTGTCACTGCAACCCCACCAAGTTACTAGCATGGAAAGGCCCTCAAGACTTTGGTTCACAAGTTTTACTAGGGCAAGTCATTTTGAATCTGTGACCTCGGGCAAGGGAGGGAAGAACGATCCCCTAGTCTTTGCCAACTGAGCTACCACCTTGGTGGTAGTCCTGTACAAGAAGCCCGATGGGCTGAGCAACCCGCGTAACCCGATTGGACCCAATCCGATAAAGTTGGGTTGACATAAAAATTCAGTTTCGACACCATCGGACTTGATGAATGTCGGGCCTTCATTTGGATCCCAGCTATTAAAACTCATTTTTAAGCTTCTCTTTCACTTCTACATGAAGCCCTAGCCCCTGCCTCCTTATCCTTGCCATTTATGCTCCGTTCCCCTTCCATATGACTTGGTTTTGGATCTACGGAGCAAGCCAAAGACCAATAGTACAAGAGCGAGATGGCGTAGATGAGGATGGCGGTGATCATCGGTGCGCAATTCCTTCCAGATGTGGCGGGACTCGAAGCGGGTGGGGGAGAGGAAGGCAATAACCTCAAGGTGGTAGACGCAGGATTTGATGGGCTGGACGTAGAGGGAGAGGGAGAAAAGGAGGAAATAGAGGGGGAGGGTGGAGTGGGCAAAGATGGAAACGAAAAGTTGTTTGTTTCGAAGGAAAATATTGAGGGAAATGAGGAGGGTGGAGAGGGGAGGAGGGAAACATCAGGGACTGGGGTTTTGGAAGAGAACATCGTCCCTTTCCAACATAGTTTCCGTTTCCTCGGCCCTCGTATGCGAGTCACAGGTTGACTAGATCATGGTCATTCCAAGTTTTTGATTGGTTGGAGCTCTGTTCTTGGACTTTGACTTTGCTTTGGACATCTTTGACTCTGTTCTTGGATTTATTGATGCTAATATGCCATACATTTGAGATATGCAGGAAGCTGTTGTCATACCACCGCATGTTGCCTTTGCCATAAGACCAAATCCTGGATTTTCAGAATTTATCCGTTGAGGCCATCACTGCTCCAAACTTTTTAAAGCTTAAAGAAATGATCTATGGTGAAGAATGGTATGTCCTGTCTCTTCTTCTGGTTCTATTTGCTTGCTTGATGTAAGCACTAGCTGAATTCTATGCTAACAAAAATATTTTAATCAAGTTGGTTGAGATTTATTCTTCTCTTCATAAATCATAATGCCACAAGCTGAATTTTGGATTGAGTTTGCAAAACCAAATGCAAGGAGTTTGTTATTCATCCCCATAATCTTGTTGATCTATATAACATACGTTTTTCTAACTTAACTAGTATTGTATCTCAGATTGTGGCTCAAAGTTTGTATCATAACTTTGTTTTTCATTGCAGGGCAAAGGATGAAAATGCTTTGGAACTAGGTTTTGCAGCACTTGACTTCACTATCCCTCATTTAATCCTGTCTTCTTCTATTGGAAATGGGCTCAATTTTGTTGCAAAGTTCTCGTATTCTATCGATCTCACTTTTATGGGTTCTCAATGCTGTCAATTTTTTTTAATTATTCTTATATAAAAAAGGGGGTTCGACCCGACCCGAATGGTCTGGTTCGGGTTGGTGCATTTCGGGTGATTGGATCGGGTCGGGTCAGATCCAAACCTGACTTGTTCTGGCCGGGTTGCAGGCCTACTTGGTGAGTTGGTGGTATGCACTTCTATTATTCACTATTAAATAATAACAATTAAAACATAAATTACTTTCCTTACTAACTTTCTTCATTTTTGTTTGAATAATGCTAGGGACTGAAAATTGTGCCCCTAATATACAGATAGGTGCAATGACTTTTTTTTTTCTTTTATTTTTCAATGCATTTGTGTGTTTTTTTTATATTAAAAAAAACACAAATGCTTTGGAAAAAATAAAAAACTAATACCTGTTGGTACATTTAGGGATCATTTTTGGTCCTCCTAGCAGCACCCTTTTTGTTTTCATGTCAATTGTGAATACTGTAAAAAAAAAAAGAAAGAGAAATGATACTTGCAGTCGTGAGTGCGTAAGCGTCATGCAGTTACTTTGAAAAAGGTGAATAAATATGGGACCCATATGAAAATAAATTAATTTTTTAATAGTGAATCTCACTCTTTTTCAAAGCGACTGCACGGTACTTACGCATTTTACGACTGTATATAGCATTATTAAAAAAAAAAAAAAGAGAAAATTTAGGGCTACAAAGCAAAAAAATGAATTTCTCAGTCTCCCTATATTCATGTGCTATCCCACCAATTAATAATGTAATGTACTCTCCCTTATGGTGAAAAGTTGGTGGTTACATTATTGAGACTTTGAGAGCTTTATTAATTTTGGTTGGTGCAAAATAAATGTCTAGTTAGGTAATTATTTAATTATGTCTCGATTGATATGCTTTTTAACTTTATAATATTTAATATTTTCAACAGTTCTTCATGATGATTTCATCAAAGTGCTTGTCATGACCTAGTGTTGTAGGATAAGGTAACGATCCACATGACATGAATGTTGAAATTCTTTTATTTTATTTTATTTTTTTGATATTGTGCAAATTTAGTGTAATCCATCTGTACTGTAATCATCCCGTCGTTTATGATTTCATTTTTCTATTTTATCCTTTACACTCTCATTTTTGTTAATTCTGGTTTGGATTAGAATTACGATCTTGAGGCATCATATATATATATATATATATATATATATATTTTTTAAGAGAAATACAGGCCAGAGCATTTTTATTGACATATTAGGAAATACAAAGTTTGTCTTCCATTACAGAGCTCGTAATAAAGGGTGGAGCTTCTTCTATCCAGATATGCTCTTCTTCCAGTGATAATCCAAACTTGGCAAGTTTGTCAGCCACTTGATTGCCTTCTCTATAAGTGAAAGAGATACACCATTCTGGTCTTCCTTGTAGAACCTCTTTGATGTCTTCAATGAGATGACCATACCAAGTCCAGCAGTTCTAAAGCTCTCCACAGAGATAAACACTCAACCACAACAGGATGGGAACTGAAGCTTTTTGATGTGCTAAGACAAGCCAGTACCTCACCTTCCTATTCTCCCCCCATCTTGTGATTTCCCCATCTTGTGATTTTTTGAGTCAATTGATGCATCCCAGTTTGCTTTGACGGTGCTTATTTCTGATTTTTACCATCTTCTTGTAGCTCTAGAGTCATCCCTTGTAAACGCGACTGGGAAGTTACTGCCTCTTGGTATTCTTCTAGATCTATTCTTGCAGGCCACCACAGTTGGACTAGAAAAAGGGTCATTGAAGATATAGTCATTTCTTCTCAGCCATATTTTCCTCGTGGTAATATCCATCCATTCCACATCCTCCCGCTGCATTGTTGATCATTTGTGGGAAGCTGCATAAAGTCCTTTTTTGTGCTAGGCCATATATGAACTTAGGCATCCTATTTAGAGTAAGATATATATGGGTTAAATATAACCTGCCTCTTATCTAAATTAAAATAAATTAATTTTAGTTGAAATTTAAACTTACATTTATATTGATAACTAGCAATTAGGGGTAGCAACATAAATGGGTGGGCAACCACCCCTCCTACACCTCGCCCCTGCTTGGGTGGGGAGTTAGCTTTTTCCCCCACACCTTGTCCCTTCCCCCATATACTCCTTAGCCTTGTTCGTTCAACGGACGAACGGAACTTGCCCCTAGTGATATCGTTAATCCAGATCTACGCATGGAGCCATGTGTAAAAACTGGCAAATCTGTGGCTCGACTGCTCCTCTATTCTCAAACTCGAATGAAAATTGAATCAACTAACCAACGAAAATCCAACAAACCAACCAACAAAAATCCAACCAAACTTAGTCAATTTTGCGGCCATGGGTCTCTGAAGAAGAACAAGAAGGAGATATAGAAAAAGATGACGAAGACGAAGACGACGAAGAAGAAGACAAAGAAGGCAAAGAAGACGAATATCTAACTCAATTATCTACAAATTCATGTTTTACAAGGATCTTCAAATTATTATGTTTACGAGGTCAAAAGTTGGACATATGTTTCTCTTTATATTTGCTTGACAGTTTGCTAGGGTGGAAATCCCGAGAATCACTTTTTCATCAGGGTTTGGATGCTCTAAGTTGTTTGCTCAAACCCTAACTATATACAGAACTATATTCACGACTCCTAAGGTGTAAAGAGATGCTTGAGCTGCAATATTAATTGTATTCTAGAGAGAAAACTTTAAGGAGATTTATTGAGCAATCAATATTGATTCTCCCTTGATAAACAATCATCCATCAGATTGTGCTCGTGTTCGAGTATTGCTGAGTCTGTTGGTGTGGACATATTATTTGGTTGGAAAGATTTCCAGAGCTGTCGTTAATGCAGAGATCGAGTTGGTGCTTGAGGTGAAATTATTGAAATGCCAGTTGTCTGAAGCTGCTAGGGGAAAAGATTGAGTGGGACACTCGTGGTGTTGCAAGCCAAAATTATTTACTTCAGGGGTCTTGTAAGTGTTTCTAAATTGATTATAATAAACTTCAATTCTATAGTAGATTTTAGGTGGTGACTTACACTCGGAGTGGTTTTAGATTTTGAAAACGTTTTTCAAATGAGTTTTCATTTCGTTACCAAAATGATGTGTTGATTATTTTTTGTGATATGATTAATCGATTGCTTAGTTAAATATTTCAATAAAATTGAAAAATACCAATTAACCACTCTCTGAGTGTATTTGGGATTTGAACTACTGATTTTTTAGATGAAGTAGAAGACGACGACGAAGAAGAAGAAGAAAGAAGAAGAAGAAGAAGACATAAAGAAGAAAAAGAAAAGTAGATGAGACAAGGAGAAAAAGAGGTTGTGAGTGGGAGGAGAAGAATAATCGGGAGAAGAAGAAGAAGAAGCGGACGGAGAGGATTCAAGAGCAGCTGAAGAAGAGGAGAAGGGAAGATGAACTGTGAATCAATTAGATTTTTTTTCTTTTTGTATTTATAGGTGGGGCAGACGAATATCCTACTTGGATCCCATCCCGTTCTTTTTTAAGAAAACTACCTGCCCTACCCTTCCAGTACCATGCGGGTTGGGCGGGACACACAAATGAGCCCCTATTACCCCCATCCTACTAGCGATCGATTTAAATAATATGATATATATCGACTTAACCTTTTGAAATAAGTCGTGATAATTATTGGTGATTAACAAAAACCTTTAGGATCTGATATCTATTATATTGTTAGTTAGGTATTGTCTATGCACTTAAGCTTATCTTTCATGTTTGAATTATCTCTAAATAACTTAATCCTTCTACGTGTCCATTGTAATCATGTTAATTGCATCAAACAAATACTCCAATAAAGATTTACCTTTTGGATGCCAAGAGCCTGATGACTTGGTTCTCCAAATGGAAAACCAGAGTTTGAAACCCCCCACCCTCTTGTATAAAAAAAGCGATTTACATTTTGGATAATTTTCGAATATAAAACTTGACTCAGATCTAATACCTAGAATCTAAAAAAGGCATTGATATAAAATAAGAGCATTTTTCACAGGCTAGATCACCCTCTCCAAACAATACAACCAATAAAATAACTATTTGTTGGTACATTGGAAAATTACAACAACTTTCCTAATTTACACTTATGCATGTGTATATAAGCATTTGATGGAATTTTCTTGTTAAATTATCCAATATATTTGCTGAAGATTTCTTATTAGAATATGTGCATTCTCAAGATTAGAAGAGACATTTGTCCGGACACCCCAAGCTAATAATAAAAACAAAAACAAAAATGTGGAGTCATTTGTGGCTCTTTTAGCTTGATGCTAAACGAGTATGTTGGCATGCATATATATATATGTGTGTGTGTGTGTGTGTGTTCGTTCTCTTTTATAGGGCTCATAGGTTTTTGGAATGTTTCGTTGGATTCCTCCACTTGTAGTGCCTTTCGCTATTCTTGTACTAAATTATTTTATTTTTTTACTTTAACATTCTGTGCCCTTTTGCTATTCTTCTTCTCAACTCATTATTTTTTCGACTTTAACAACATGGTAGTGCTAGTAGTTGCTTTGCTATTTTTCCATTTTTTGACTTGTAGTATTGGAAGTTTATTGTATTTTATCAATATTCTCTGGTATTGAAATCTTCTGTAGACTAGGGCTGGAATTTATCACGAAATGAAGCATTGATCATGAATAATGTTTTGTCAGATTTCACTATTCCATGAGTAGTGTCGTTGACTGGATTTTCTTCTACATTTTCTATTTTACTGTCTTCTTTTGGGGTCAAAATCTTCACCGAGGTACGAATAGGGATCTTGTGCTTCTTCACTGAGTCATGATTTTAGCATAGCTTTAGGAGTGTGAGTCTACCTAAGCTTTATTAATGACTCATTTTCTTGTTCTGGACTTTCTTGAGATGATCTTGAGGATGTTGGAGATGTCTCCTTTTGTTGTCCTTCAATTTGTAACAGGGCTTCTTTTAGAAGATCTGAAAGGTCTTCCTTTGTATTGACTTGGGTCATGGCTAAAGCCATGTCTGTTTAGGGTCTTGCTTTTTCTGCAAGGAACTTGAACTGGTTTGTTGGTGATGTGAATTCTTTATCAACTTGGAGGACAACAAAAAATTGTTTGATGGCTTCTAATATTCCTTTGGGTAGATTTCCATGACGAGGCCATAGGTAATCCACCATCTTAAAAATCAACTTGAAATTTTACTTTTGAAGGAGTTTTCAAAATTTATAACCAAGAATGATTGTAGGTCTTATTTTGGTAGAGAATGACTTTGAACCATCTTTCCATATAGTCATAATAACTACGGTCTTGTAGTTTTTTGAGGACGGATGGGTGAGTTGCCTATATTTGTTGGAAAATTATACTCAAAATGTAAAACTTGTGCAATGCTATTTTTCGACGAATGGGGTTTAACTTATCGATGGTGGGGTTGAAAACAACTGACTTACTTTGTTCAAGGATTGACTCGTAATACTTGATAGATTTGGCTGCATGAAATGAAACAAAATAAAATTTCGTAAGATAAAAATCTTTGGCTAAGTCTCTTGGATCTTTTATGTGACTTGATCGGATTCTATTCTGTACATGTTACTTGTATATTGCTTAAGAATGTATATTGATGGGGTCTTTGGGACATGAGGCATTCTCTGAGCGTTTGGTTGACTTTCGAAATTCACAACCTGATAATATATATAGGGTAATGTAGTTCTACCGACAATGTGTACCGAATTGGGTTCTAGATAGTGTATTGTGTTTTTTTAAAGCATGTGTGTATTTTTTTAAATACTAACAAAAACACACATAAATGTTTATAAAACAAAGTCTTCGATACACTTTTTCGGCATGCTTTGTCGGTATACTTTTTCAGATAATGCTCCCAACATGTACTTCTGAGTTTTGGGTGTGCCCTAATGCATTTGAATTTTATTTTAAATACTTTTTTAACATTCTTAACTATTAAGAAAAAAAATACATAATTTTACTAATAATCACTTTCTTAATCATTTCCTTTCCATATATATATATATGTATGTAAAATCTTAAACTGGATCTTATGCAAGTCGGCTGTTCCATAGGGCGAATTAGGCGGTTGCCTAAGGCCCTGTAGTGAAAGAAGCCCAAAAAATACTAAAAGTTAATTATTAAAAAAATTATCTAAACTAAATGATGTTAACCTTGAAAATTGAAAAAAAAAATCAATTCTTAACTCTACGGTAAAAAAAAGACGTTGATAGGCTTTATATAGATTCTGCAATTTCACTTAGAAAAGTCAAAAGTCACAATAAAATCTCAAAACAGATGTTCCAATCTATTTGTCAAAAAAATTTGAGAACATCTCAAGAATTCTCATTTTATACCTGAAATTTAGAAATTTTATTTCATCTCTCTTGTACTTTAGACTCTAGTCTACAGTCTCTAATTTCTAACTATCTTGCATCCATTTTGCTTGTACTTGGCCCTGGCAGCCTCTTCCATTGTTGCATCGCACTTGCAGATGTTGAGCGGCATCTCTATTGTGCTATGGTCAATGAAGGTAAAAGTAAAATTGAAAAATTTGTGTTATATATATAGTACAATTTTGTGGCAATAAAACAACCACGTGACTTGTCTTCTAGTCTCTAGAACATCCTTTATTTTCTGTTTTTATTGTCTTCTTCAAGACTTTAACTGACCATGGTGAACATAAATTTCACAATTGAATTCACATGCCCACGGGTCACGTATTCCTTGACTTTTTTTGTCAATTCTTTTTTTCAACTTATATAATGTATAATTTATTTCTTGATTTTGAATATTAATATTAATATCTTTTATTTATTGTGTAGATTAACAATTTTATATAAAAGTGGTGCTCATATGTTTTATAAAAGTGAAGTCTATTTGCTAAACCATATTCTATTGTTTTATGTTAATATTTATTTTATTATAGAATATTCATAAGTAGAGTAAGAATATTCTAACCATATTATTAATTGAGAATGAAATATTAGAAGAATTTGAATATAAAAATTTAATTAAAAATTTTATATCTCAAAAAATAAGAAGAATAATTTTTAAATAAAAATATACTTTAATACAAAAAAGATGTCACATTTTATCTTCTTGACCTAGACCTCAAAATCTATTGAGCCGCCCTGATCCTTTGCGAAAGTGTATTTTAGACCCTCCAAGAGGAGGGAGACACCTCCTATTTTTATTGTTCTTATCATAAACTCAACTACAACCGATAAAAGTTATTTTTTTCATCTTCCTTCTTACCACAGGCCCATGAGCCTCTCAAAATCCCTTTTATACAATATTTTTAAAAGCAAGCAGTGTGGTAAATTTGCATTGTGGAAGTTTCTGGTGATACTGGAGATGGAACATAGGTTTGTTGACACTTCTTTTTTCTTTTCTTTTTGACATTTCGGTGTTTTTAATCAGTTTTTGCTTGTATTTTTTTTTATTTTCTATTTCTAGAACATTTGCAGACTGACGAGCTCTTGAGGAGATCAGATAGAGAGAGAGAGCTTTTTTGAGGAGAGAGACAGACGGGCGAAATTAGTCATTTCGAGTATTTTTGCTCTCGTCATAAATTCAGTATATGCCACCCTCTTGCTTGAGAGTGTAAATCCTCTTTACAATAAAATTCAATTCATTTCAATTTAATAATTGATGTGACTTATAATTTTTTAACTTTTTATAAAAAATTAAATTCATTTCAGTTTATTTTATACTTTCAATTTAAAAATAATTAAATTCATCTCAACTTAAAAATTAAATATATTTTAATAAAACCTATAAAATATTATTATTTACAATTTAATTCAACTCAACATCTAAACGTAACCTAAAGACACCTCATCCGATCTGGATGGATTTTGTGTGTGTGTATATATATATATAAATATTTATCTCATCAATTATTATTCACCACTTCACATTTCACATATTATAAAAAAACTTTCACAATATATGAAAAATATCTCACGCTATGAAAAAATTATAAGTATAAAGTGTAGAAATAAATAGTAATTAATGACTAGCCTTCCTCATATATAAAATATGCATGATGTGACATATTGTGATGCATAATATTGATTTTTTTTAATATAAAATGCATCTAATGCATTACATCTTATAAAACAATTCTCACATTATATGAAAAATACTCCACGCTCTATGAAAAAATTATAAATATAAAATATAGAAATAAATAGTAATTGATGACTAGCCTTCCTTGTATATAAAATATGCATGATGTGACATATTATGATGCATCATATTGATTTTTTTTAATATAAAATAGATCTAATGCATTACATCTACGTAACCTCACCAGTTTGTGAACTTTACTGTTATGAAATTTCTTTGAAAACATAGTTATGCTATACTAATATTTAGCAAGTGACCTGCGAACTCATTTAATTTGTAAAGGATCGATCTGATTGCTAATATTTACGGAACAATAAGAAGCAGATTGTGCTTGCACTGCAAGGATCGATGGGTATCAAAAGAAAAATAAGCATTGCATTGCAGCAACGCTTACTCGGAGATCAATTAGGAGGGAATTGGCTTGGAAAGGAGTCTGAGGACTGGAGTAGCAGTTGGATCTCCAGTTCATATTCCGTATGACTCTCCCGTATATCTGCCAAGTACTCAACTAGTAGTACTACTGCATCATCCCCAAACAATTTTTTTGATAATCATCTTTTACGGGAGATAGGATTAGTACATATAGGTCTCTTCATGGGTACTACCGCTCTCGATCCCATTATTCCTGAAAAATTGATATATGATCTGACATGATTCCTCGATCCCTAGCTGATTTTTCAAAACTAAATCATGTGGGTATATATAATTTCTGAAATGAAAATGAAATTATGATCCATGCATCCGGCATTAATATCCATCGTTAAACAGGGCTAGTTTATCACGTTTAGCATGTGCTTTTACTGTTTTCTAATTATTTAATGAATGCAAGCTGTGCCCCAATATAATTATTGATTTTACTGTTTTGAACTTTAATGCAAGTGGTGATAAATAAAGAAGCAGGTGGTTCCACCATTCAAAAAATCTCCTCTTATAGTAAAATAAATTTCCCATCATATCTTTCTTTTTACGATCGAGGAGTACTGCATGATGTGATATTCACCTAATTAATTGTTTAAGTGCCTAAATTTCTATTTCATATAAAAGCATCTTCACTTCTAATGTTTTTTAATATTAATGTTTTTTAATATAAGATCAATCCTTTTACTGTATGGGATTTGGCAAATATATATAAATATATAATTCAATTCACTGCCACATGCATCATGCATGTATAAATATTGTAATTAAAAAAATTTACGGGTTTAACTCATCTCATAAAATCAATTTTGTAAAAGAGGATTATTCATTCTTTATAAACATTACAAGAGAAGATTGTTCATTCTTTATAAATACTACAAGAGATGATTACTCATTTTTTATGAACATGTCCAAGACCTTGTCTACAGGTAATGTGAGATTATTCCTCAACACCATCTCTGACGTGCTGGCCAACATTATTCTTGGTTCTTGTCACTGGATAAGTAATGTAGGTCCCCATTCATTTTGTGACAGACTCTAATACCATGAAGAAATTCACAGGCGTAACTCATCTTATAAAACCGGTTTTACAAGAGAATATTGCTTATTCTTTATAAACATGTTCAAGACCTTATCTACAAACAATGTAAGATTATTCTTCAATAGTAATTACATCGTTCCTTTAGAACTATATATCTATATGCAGCCAGATCATATAGGTAAATAATGTTTTAATTTCTGAGCCCATGTGAACCATGTTGTTCTTCACTTAATCATGGCTACATTAATCAAATCAAATATATAATCATTTGAATAATTTATCTCTCGGCGAACAGGAGATCATCATTGTTAAATTAAACTATATAAACCTGCATCCACAACCACTCGAACTCTCACAAGTACTACTGCAACATACCAATAAACCCTAGCTAGCTAGCAATGGAGGTCACTACTTCTTGGGTTGCTGTTTTGGCCATGGCAATAATATTGCTAGCTGCTCTACTCCTTTCTTTCTCAAAAAATCCCTCCTTTCGATCCCACAAGTACTTATTAAAACCTCCACCAGGTCCCAAGCCATGGCCTATTATAGGCAATCTAAACCTTATTGGCCCACTCCCTCACCAATCCCTTTACAGGTTATCACAAGAATATGGACCAATCATGCAGCTCAAGTTTGGTTCCTTCCCGGTTGTGGTTGCCTCATCTCCCACAATGGCAAAGGAGTTTCTGAAAACACATGATCACATCTTTGCCTCTAGACCCCAATCTGCTGCTGGGAAGTACACCAGTTACAACCATACCGATCTCACATGGGCACCTTATGGACCATACTTGCGACAAGCGCGGAAGCTATTTCAGTCTGAGCTATTTAGCTCAAAACGGCTGGAGTCCTTTGAGTACATACGTGTTGAAGAAAGGTGTGCTCTTGTTTCACGCCTATGCACATTTTCTGGGAAGCCAATCAAGGTGATAGAGCATCTCTCGCACCTCACGCTAAGTGTCATTAGTAGGATTACATTAGGTAAGAATTATTTCAAAGAATCCGAATCCGGAACTTCGACAGGGTCGACGAAGCTCGAAGAATTCCAAGAGATATTGGATGAGTTGCTTTTGCTTAATGGGGTTTTAAACATTGGAGACTGGATACCATGGCTTGATTTTTTGGACTTGCAGGGATATGTGAGACGAATGAAGGCTGTGATGGAAAAACTTGATCAAGTTTATGACCATGTTCTTGATGAACACAAGGCAAGGATGGGAGGAAAAGGCTTTGTGCCAAAGGACATGGTGGATTTATTGTTGCAGATGGCTGATAATCCTAGTGTTGATGTTAAGCTCACTTGTGACAACATCAAGGGGCTCATACAGGTAAACCTTAGACTCTTTCTTTCTTTTAATGTTGAGTAATGCTATTCATTATCATTTTCATATATATATATATATATATATTTCATAATTGGAGAACTATTTATTTTTTCTTTTATCTATCAATTATGTCGTGCAACATTTGAGGGATAATAGAAACATGATCATGCGTAGCATTAAACTTATTAATGTTATTCCTTGCTTGGCTAAAATTTTGGTGAAATCCCTTAACAAAGTGAACATAAATGTTGTACTAGCTAGCGTATCAGAGCATCATTGCATTTACAAGTGGATTCTTATTTTCACTATGAAGTCTGCAGAACTGTTGGTCTCCTTGGTTTCAAATTAGATTGATGAAAATTTGATGAAAAATCTTGATTCTGATCATTAATATCAGGATCTCATAGCAGGAGGCACGGATACCTCTGCCAGCATGGTGGAATGGGCAATGTCTGAACTCTTGAAGCAACCACACCTTATCAAAATAGCTAATGAAGAGCTGGATAGAATCATTGGGAAACAAAAATGGGTAGAAGAGAAAGATATCCCACAACTTCCCTTTATTGATGCCATTATGAAAGAAACCATGAGGAAACACCCAGCTGCTGTATTGCTTGCACCACACTTAGCTCAAGAAGACTGTAAAGTTGCTGGTTACGATATTCGTAAAGGAACTAGGATCTTCATAAACGTATGGGGTATGGGAAGAGACTCTACAATATGGGATGCACCTAGAGAGTTCCGCCCAGAGAGATTCTTGGGAAAGGCTATTGATGTTAAGGGAAATGACTTTGAGCTATTGCCATTTGGATCGGGAAGGAGGAGGTGCCCTGGCTATAGCTTGGGACTAAAGATGATCAGCTCTACTTTGGCTAACATGCTGCATGGATTTGAATGGACATTACCAGACAATATGAAGCCAGAAGATCTGAGCATGGAAGAGGTTTATGGTTTGATAACACATAGAAAATTCCCACTTGTTGCAGTCGTGAAACCTCGACTCGAACCTCATCTTTATTAGTTGTCACTTTAGGTTTTATCATGACTTATCCACCTTAAATGGCTTTCTATTGTGTATGGTTCTGTAATAGCTTCCCTTCCTACTTGGAGAGTGAGCTGGTAATCTTAAATTGATTCTAAATGTCGTCGTTTTCTATATATACAAGTAGGGGTGGGCAAAATCTCCACCCATTCCGACTCCATCCGAGCTCTGATGACATGACTCTGTAGTCGGAGGTTTCGGAAATTGGAGCCGAAGTTAGAATAACTCCGAATCTCCCAGGCCAAGAGATTCTGTTTTATGTCTTGCAAGAATAATGTAATCAAAAGATGTTTTGGCTGTTTACGTTTATGCATAAGCTAGGCTTATAAATGATAATATTGGGTATATATTTTCTACAAACATGATAAATCTATCTCTCTACCTATAATTGTGCTAATAAGAATTACATAGAAAAGTGATCGATCTGAATGCAGCATGCATTCTGAATTTTGCATTTTGCCAACATGGCCAACATGCAATTGGGAAATGTTGGAGAAAAGTGTTCAAATATATTTTTTTCATGCTACCTCATATGACAAGTTTCTACATCAATACCGTGTTTGATGTTAGAGTATTGATATTGGTTTCATCAAATTCATTTCTAAAATTTGATGAAAAGTATATGTTTTTTATAAATCCAAAACCTCCCTAGCCATAACTCCACATTAGATTAGCTATTGGATTAGTTAAAATAATAATATAATATTATTTTTTTAATAATAATATTTTTAATTTATTTTTTTCATATTTTACAATTACACTAACTATATATTAATTAATAATTTAATTTGATACTTAATTATTATTTTCCAACTTAAATATACTGTGTCTCAAAATTGGAAAACAATAATTTAAGTAAATAAAATAATAGTTATAGAGATGAACAAAGGGTCTTCAAATATGGAGATGAACTTAAATATGTTGTAGCTCAAAGTTAAAGATTTATGTGTATACTGAATTCAATATAGTGATTTGAAAGACAAACCTTTCAAATTTTGATGAAAAGCAGCATTTGAAGAGGCTAATATTAGTGCTCTTAATAAACAAAACTTTAAAATAAAATTGTTCTTATTCCAATCGTACCGGAGCTCGAGATCAGAGATGTATGTGTAGTTATGTCTATTATGACAAATGGGGGTTTTAAGAGCACTAATTAGAAATATGAGATATAAGAATAAATTTGGGTAATTGCTCAAAATATCAAGATTTAAGTGGTTTGGTTTGGAAAAAAGAAAGCTACATCCACTAGTAAAAATGATCAAAAGTAATTCACAAATCACAAAGATGGAATACAACATATCAGTGGAAACAAATTAATCATGTTAAATCAATTAAACTTATACATACTGTAATGCCATATTAATTAAATAATCAATTATCCTAAAAATTTTATTGTTTAAAAGTGATAAATTTAATTATTTAATTATATTCTTAACAATATTTTCATTTTCATGTATCAAACAAAAGAAATTAAAAACTAAATAAATAACAATATTTCCCCCAGCAGTTTTTTGTATAAATAATGCTACAAATCACACTTTAAATATTCGTACTTTTATAATTATGGACCAATTTTTTTTTATTTTATTTAAGGAAAAACTCTATAGAGAATGTTAGTTCATCACAATAGAATAGTAGGGGAGTGAGAGTCTGCATGGTCGTAGAATTTTCCTTTTTCCATGATTACTTTGCTATGTCAATAATAACTGCGTCCTTTTTTTTTTTTTTTTTTTTGTGAGATGACCGTATAGATATGTTATTAATATAATTATATATAAGATAATGTTATTATAATTTATAAAATAAAAGTTTAATCTTCAAGATGAAAATTTAAATGATCATATACTTTAAACATAATATATATATATATTAAATTATTAACAACATTTTATCATAAGAAGTAACACTTTATTATATATTTTTTACATTTAAAAAAATCAGAAAACTGGTCCGGACCAGTAAAATCGGAGGTACCGGTTTAGGAAGGTAATTGAGACGTAATCGGTTTTGAAAAATGCAAAACCGGTACATACCGGTTCGGTCTTAGATTTTGTCCAAAATCGGACCAAATCGGACCGGTTATACCCCTATTCCCACACGTCGCCTTGCATGGGGTAGGGAGTAGAGTTTTCACCCCCGTCCCCGAGATGCGGGGGCGGGGTGCAAGGCGGATCCGCCTCGCCTTCGTCTACTTAAAAAAAAAAACTATATTTTACTTGACTTAAAAATTATTTCTAAATCTAAAAGTAATTAAAAATATATTTTAAGACTCAAATTATAAATTTAAATTTTGTAAATATGACTATAATTTAAAAATTATGTAATTTTTAAATTTACTAGTGCATATTTTGTACAAATTATAGTGTATTAATTTTTAAACTATATTGTTCTTAAATTTGACAGTGTATATTTTGTGTACAAGTATAACAAATTATAATATATATTTATATATACACAATTTGTAAAATATAAATATATATATTTATGTTTATATGTTTACATATATATATATATATATATATATAAATGTAAGCAGGAGCGGGACGTGAGAAATGTGGGGCACCACCCGCCCCCGTTGGGGGCCTTAGATCCTGGGCGGGGTGAGGTGGACTGGGGTGGGGCAGCGGGGCCCTGCGCCCCACTGCCCACTCCTAAATTCTCTGTCATGATTATGTAGCTTTTGCCTTTTATTGGTGAGATTTATCTTTGTTAGTACTATCTGTATAATTCTTGACCTAAGTGCACTAAGATTATTTGCCTTTTATTGGTGAGATTTATTGTTATAATATCGTTCATCTTCCTAGTAGTTTTTTTTAGTTGATTTGTTTGTGTTGTTTTCTAGACCAAACTTCAAGAGATAAAATAATTTTTTAAAAAAAAAATTATACACCAAAACTACCAATATGATTAGAAATTGGCCGGTATGATATTATCTCTGTCAGTACTATCTATAATTCTTGACCCAAGTGCACTTAGATTATTTATTGGGTTTTTGTTATATATCAGTCACTATTTATCTCACATTTCATATTTGAATTTTTTTTTTATAAAGTGTAGAGTGTGGAATAGTGAATAATAACTGATGAAAAGATTTATTCTATTTATTGTTATATGGTTCATCTTCTTACTAGTTTTTTTGGTTGATTTGTTTGTGTTGTTTCCTTGACCAAACTTCAAGAGATAAAATAATTTTTTTAAAAAAATTATATACTCCAAAACTACCAATATCCTCAAACTATTAAAAACATATATATCATAGGTTAAGATGATAGGTAAATAATAGGTGAAGTAACAGTACAATCTCAACGATCGAATCTTAATGCAGTATACTGCAAAAGTATAGTTTTAGTTTGAGGGTAGCCTTCGGCCTATTCCACAAGCTAAAACTCCGGCCTCCATGGCCAAATCCTTGGCCGATTACAAGCAAGCAATCTAAACCTTATAATCGGTCTACTCCCTCACTTATCCCTAAGTCTCAAAATTATTATATATATGGACCAATTATGCAGCAAGCTTAAGTTCGGGTCCTGGTTGCCTCATCCGATCCCGAGATGGCAAAACAATTTATAAAGACACATGATCATCATGTTATAAAGGAAGACTCCTTAGATCAAGCAGAAGATCATGTTAATTCTAGCATTCTTTCTTAGAATAAGACTCTTTAAATTTGTATCTATTCCCATACAGATCATTGTACAAAGTGTGTGAAAATATTTTGATATTGAAGCAATAAAATTTCTGAGTCAATATTCAAATTTCATCACATGTCATTGCCTCTAGACCCCATATTGCGGGCCTGCGGCTGGCCGTAAGTATATTGCTTATAATTGCATCGATGTTGTATGTCAGGGCCGCTCAATATATTTTGTGGCCTAAGGCGATTATTAAGTACATGACGCTTTAATTTAAAAATGATAATAATATTTAAATATTAACAATTTGAAAGAGAAAGGTGTGTAAAACGGATCCCAAAGCTCTTGGACTTGTGAGGGTATGTAAAACGGATGAAGTTTTTGATGAAAAAAATTGATCAGTTCAACCAACATGTTTTTTATAAACACAAGAAACAGAGAGGAGTGAAGGGTTTTATGCCAAAGGACATGGTCGATTTATTACTGTCCAGGATCTTGACTATCATGATTTTTACAAAAATAAAGAATATACCGGATTTTCATAGTAGGCGGCATAGATACTTTCTGACTAGAATGGAATGCATGGGCAATGTCCGAACTACCTCATCAAAAGGGCCAACGAAGAGATGGAAAGGGTAATTGCGAAGCCTCGACTGTAACAAGTGGGAATTAGCAACAACTAGAAAACCCGCATTGTGACAATTAACGAACAAAACCAATTTCCGGCATCGCTTTGTAACTTTTTTGTGGGTTCAAATTAGAAGCAGATTAATTCCATATACATGAAGATACTTGATCTTGCGCGCCCACAGTGGGTAACAAAATTAGCGCATCATTTGTTTGATGCATACCCTGGTGCAGGTAACAAAAATAACCAAAGCAAGCAGAGTTGCATGCTGAACAGAACTGTTGTGTCGGACGTTAAATTCATACTGTGCGTGTTTACAAATATTTACAGACGATCCTCTGATGCAAAGCTGTGCTTCTATGAACAGATAAACAAGTTCATTCAGAGCTTGCACCCAACAGTTTGTGAACGATTTGGTGATTTTGGATAAGAACTAGTCCTTTCCCATTTTCCAGACAGGTGAATAAGGTTCTTTCCGTCCTCAAAATTTTTGATCAACTTCAACAACATTGGTAGGGTATTATTGGCTTGTTGGAAACAGTTATCTGTCCTATTTTTGTGACTGTCTTGAGAACTTTCCATATCATTTCACTTGTGAAATATTGTGCTCAAGAGAATAGAATTTCGGAATCACCAAACATATGTTCATATCCTGTAAAGCGCATCTCCGTTCCCAACAGAGCCAATGTTGTATAAATATCCCCAATTTTGGGGTGTGATTTATCACCTGCAACAAACACATGAAGTTCTCCTCCTATTTGAACCCAACTGCATCCAGGAACCTTCCTGAGGCCCTTTTGTTTCATTAAATCCCTCACGTATGATACCTCATCCCACCTTCCCGAAGCTGCATGTGCATTTGAAAGTGCCACATAGTTTCCAGGATTATCTGGCTCCAACTTCAATAAATGCTTGGACAAATAATCCCCAAGTTCAATCTCAGGGAAATCTCTACAAGCAGCAATTAGTGATCCTAATATATGTGCATCAGGCTTGCATGGCATTGTGAGAATAAGCCTCATAGCTTCATCAAAGTCACCGCAGCGAGAAAGAAGATTAATCACACAACTATAATGCTCCATAGTTGGCTTCATATGGAGTTTTGAGACCATATGATTGAAAAGTTCTAGACCTTCATTCACCAGCTTGGCATGGCAGCAAGCTGATAACAGACCAGTGAGGGTTATGTTATCTGGTTCCATACCTTCCACCTCTAATTGTTTAAATAGTTCTAGAGCTTCGAGAGCTTGACCATGTAATGCATAAGCACAGATCATCGCATTATAGAGAGGTAATGTTTTGTTTAAAATCATATCGAACACCCACTTTGCTTGATCTATGATCCCGCACTTAGCATACATGTCCACTAAAGATGTTGCAATATGTACAGAGAGCAAAATGTCATGCCTTGTTGCATAGCCATGAATAGCTCTTCCATAATGTAATGCTGCCACATCGCTGCAAGCCGAGAGAGCAGAGACAATGCTTACTGTATTGGGCTTAATACCTGCTACTTGCATCTGCGCAAAAACAGAAATCGCCTCATTGGCACAAGCATTGTGAGCCAGACCAGAGATAAGAGTAGTCCAAGTGATCAGGTTAGGCTGAATATCAGAGGAACGCATTTGCAAGAACAAGTCTTTAGCCTCATTGACCAGGCCATTTCTAAGGAAACCCAAAATCACAGAATTCCATGATATGACGTTTGGTATCACACTCTCCAGCTGCATCTGATAAAACAGTTTCAAAGCCTCACGACTCTCACCTATCTCTGCATTTGCAGCCAACATCGTGTTCCACAGTACGATATCTTTGTTGATTGTGGAGTTGAAAACTTGTCTAGCATAATCAATTCTCTCGCATTTGGCATACATATCTACAATGCTACTCGCAACAACCACATCAGATTCTAGATTGTTTCTAATACAATAACAATGTCCCTCCTTTCCAAGGTTTAAATCGCTGGTATCTGCTGAAGCAGACAATAAGGACGCAAGAGTCACGGAGTCAAACCTCAAGTTATCTAACATCATAAGCTGGCACATACTAAGTGCCTTGTCAACCTGACCAAATTGTACATAACCCGATATGAGCAAATTCCATGTCACCACATCTTTCTTGGGAATCCGACCAAAAACAAGCTCTGCATCCTGAATCAAACCAACCTTGGAATAGAAGTTTATAATAGAACTCCCTAGTATCTTATCCAACCCTAATCCGCCTACTACTGCAATCGCGTGCCCTTGCTTACCCTCTTGAAGAGCACCCATATTAGCTGACGCTGAAAGAAAGCTAGACACAGTGACTCGAGTAGGTTCAATACCTTCCACTCTCATATTATAGAACATGTCGATCGCTGCCTCACTAATTCCATTTTGGACATAGCTCACAATCATCGTATTCCAAGCAACAACATTCCTATCAAGTATAGCATCGAACACCTTCCTTGCATCCTCCAAAACCCCACATTTCCCATACATATCAACCAGACTACTTGCCACAAATACACACCCACCAAAACCCATCTTCACCACATACCCATGAACCCCTTTCCCAAACCCAATCCATCGCAGAGCCCCGCAAGCCTTCAATGCATTTGGAGCTACAAAATTATCAGGCAGAACCCCACTTTTTTGCATCTCAAGAAAGCCCAATAAAGCTTCCTCACTATAACCCATCCTACAATGCAGCCCAATAATAGCAGCCCAAGAAAACGCGTTCTGCACCCGTAGCCTGCGAAACAAACGGTTCCCAACCTCCGAAACATCGCATTTGGAATAGAAGATCACCAACTTGGTTTCGATATACTCATCTCTGGAAAAGAAATCACCGTTCTTCACAATCCGAGCATGAATTTGCTGACCTGTGAACAGAGCTCTCTCAGTCAGACACCCCTGAAGGAGCTCACCATAAATCTCAGGGCCAACTTGGAGATTCTTGAGCTCCATTGCGGAGAGGAGTTTCACAGCTTGCCGGAGTTGGCCTTCTTTGCACAGAGAGGATATGCGGAGGAAGTAAGATTCGTACGAAATTTCATGATTTTTTGCATCTTCTTGAAGCTTTGTGAGACGGGTTGGTGTGAATTTTTTGGCTCTCGATGGTTTGAAAGAAGGGAACTTCGGGCTTGGAGTGGTGGTAACAGCAAGGAACGCCATGCTTGAAGAAGCACAAGCGAGTTGCGGATATCGTTGGCGATCATTGTCGCCACACAAAGCGGGAAGGGTATTTTCGGTCGGGGAGCCAGAACCTACAAAATGACACTCAGCTTGTGGTTGGGCCTTGATTTTTCGGGCCTTTGTAGTTCACTTACTCAACAGTGTACCTTTGTAGCCCATTTGTCCGATTTATATGATGCCTTGATTTGTTCGTATTCATTGGATTTTGTAATTTGTACTCACTCGTTCATGAAACAGAAACCGAGTAAAAATGATTTTTTGCCATGCAGTCCTATGTAATCAATGGATATATAAGTTTAGGCTACTGAAACCACTAACTTACCGCTCAATTTTACCGTTTATGTATTTTAATTTTTTTTATTAATTTTTTTTACTTAATGTTTAATGAAATTATGTATTTTTTTATTTTTTTCTTAATAATTAAGAATGTTAAAAAATATATATATATTTATATATATGCCAAACGGTAAACGCTGGCCGCCTGTTAGCATGATCTATAAGTTTAAATCCAGATTTTGAGCTTGCACAAGTCGAAGCATAGCCACGGGCCAGCTTGAGTTTAGACAACGGGCCAATTTTAAATACTCGGCCCAACAAAGTGTATGTCTTTTGCTTGGCCTTTTAGCACATAAATAATAGGGTATTGTCCAAAAAGGAAGAGAGAAAAACAACGTATGAATCAAACATATAGATTCCTTTTTTACAACATTATATAATATCGTTACGATAGTCTTATATGTGGTAGAATGCAAAATGACATAACGTTTCAAATGTCCCAACCTTCATAACAAAGCAAAAATAAAATGATCAAGATCAACACTAATTTAATTATTGTTAGGTACATTTATATGTGGATAATGAATTTGTACAAGTCCTGTTTAATCATTTTGTAAAAAATGACCGCATTTAAAAAAAAAAAAAAGTGAAAATAATTACTTCTTCTAAATGGATTTAATTTTTTACAAAAAACTTGCATGCTTTAGATTTGTACTTAATATTACTCCTTATATATATACTTCATACTCATATCATATTTTCATCTCATTATGTAAAATGCGGCATAGTTATCATCATTGGATGATAATGAATTATTCAATAAAAAATTATCCAATAGTATTGATAAATGTGTTACATCTTATATAATAAGATGAGAGTGGCCTGGGATCGTAGTGTGATGTAGAACTTTACTATATATATATATATATATATATTGATGTAACGATACGTATACAAATTGCACATATTCAAACTTGTCATGATCACACGTTTATGTGGGGATCGAATTTGAATAATCTTGATAGTAGTTTCATGGTCGTGTACTTTCTGTTGACACTTATGGCAACAACGACAATAGCTAGGTCAACAAAAATACAATTTCTTTCAACAATTCCTGTCTTCATTATCACTCAAATTAATGTAACTTTTTTTTATTTTAGAGTTCATCTTTTGCTAAGAGGCCGACCAAAGAGATTCTGATTCCATTCTCCACTAGTCTTGTGCAATTCATGATGATCAGATGCTATATTATATAATGATCTATTCTTTTCTTATCCATGGTCAACCTCGATAGCTATTTTCTGATCAATTCAAACAGTTAAGGATCTAATTAGTAAATTAATGTGTGGCGCATATAATATTATTTCTTTTTATTTCACATTTTCCCCTGAATTATCCCAACAAAAATCACACGTTTTTTAAGTACTGCAAATTATATATAGATCATCAGGTCGTTTAATTTTATCTTAATTCCTTCTGAAATTTTCTAAATTAAAACCCTAGGTGGGGTATAGAAAGGTGGACTTAAATTTGATGGGAAAAAAAAAACTTGCTTAAAATATTTGAAGATAATATATATATATAGGAAGTTAATTGATACTTATATTTTCTGGACAAAGCATATAATTATTATTATTATTATTATTATTATTATTATTAAGATAAGCATGAACCTGCTGCATCCTGCATTCATACAAATAAATTCAAAGCCCTAAAGCTAGCAATCATCAATTAATAATTAAGTTCTTGATGCCCAATATTTGAAGAATCTATATCTTTATAAAATGAGTTAGCAGCTGCATGCATGCATGCATCATTGGGGATCGAATTTTATAAATAAATAAGGCATATCGAGAACAATCAATTTCTTATGATCAAGACTAGCTAATTGGAGTTTAATTTGATGGACAAGCTAGGATTCTTATGCCCTTACAATCCATATATGCGGCTAGCCCATAAATGTAGCTATCAATATTATTAGCTTTGAGAAAATTAAATTAAAGCTTTTTATAAGAATATATCACATTATATACTAGTAGTGCATGCAACACAAAGCTGCTAGCTAGCGCTGGTCATTCTTCTAAATCTTTCTTCTTTTATTCTCTTTAAACTGAGCTGAACAGCTACAACTTTGAAATTCGAATTTTTTTTTTTAATCAATTCATTGGTAGATAATTAGATTCAGAAGCATCGAATCTTGCATTTCTTTTCCATGCATGTTTGTAACTTTATTGGTTATTCTCTAAGTATCTAATAAAGCCTTTCTCAGAGAACACGACTGCTATATATATATGAACTAGTGCTAGCTGTACGTTTATCTATCTATATATATATATATATATATATATATATATATACACATATATACTGTTCTCACATAGAAAATTATATTCTGTGATCATTTGTCTTAATCTCATTGCATGCATATATGACTAAGTTGGTAAATTACGTACCCATATTCCACCATTTATGGATTATATGAAAAGAAAATGGATAGTATATATCATGCAAATGGCATATTAATTTTTCAATATTCCATATCCAGGTGAGTGGAGGCCAGCAATGTAATCTTGTTTTGGCAGGCGGGTTGGATTCAAATCGTCGATGTTTTGGATTGTGGGCGGAGCAATTATATAAGAGTAATATTAGGTACAAGTCTCAAATAGATAAGTTTCGCATAATCTTTTTTGTAAAAAAGTGAATCACACTAAAATAGACTAGATTTTTTTAAACTTTTTTAAGGTGGACTCTACATTTTTACAAAGAAACTACTTCAGATTTATCTATTTGAGACTTACACAAATCATTACTCGTTATACAATGGGCTTGTCTATAATATTTTGTATTTGTCGTATTAATTTAGGATTGCTAAATGGAAGTATCGTATCATCAATGTCCACGAGTGTATTATCTCACGAACGTTGGCATTTTTTTTTTTTTTGTGGCCACATGCAACATGATATTTGTAGATCGCTTCAAAAGGACAAAGAATATGTTGAATAGGTTAGGTTTAGATAGTAAGTTGAGATGAGTTGAAATGAAAGTTAAAAGTCGAATAAAATATTGTTAGAATATTATTTTTTAATATTATTATTGTTTTGAAATTTGAAAAAAGTTTAATTGTTTATTGTATTTTATGTGAAAATTTATAAAAGTTGTAATGATGAAATGAGATGAGATAAGATGGATTGAGAGTGTTTCTCAATCCAAACTGATTGTAAAAATCCATGTCAAAATATATATATATATGAAGACTCCCCAATGTATCCTTCTCTATTCCAAGCTCTACCGCTCGCTTAGTTATTGTTTTAGAAATGAATCTTGTTAGGTATAAGCAGTTTGACGTATCAAATCCCATACCAACACTTAATTACATGGTTTTTTTATTAAAAAGTAAAAAAAAATTGAGAGAAGAAAATGTCTTATGTCTCATGAAAATTATTTTTATTTTCAATTCGTACCATTTCATTAAATAGATAACTTACATGTCAGTATTAGTATATAATTTAGTGCACGAACTGGTTTACAAAAAGATTTTTCCCTTAAAAATAGGATAGCCTTTTTCATGTACGCATGAAAAACAGGATGAGATGAATTTAGTTAGGTCTCCGAGCGGGAATTATATATGTGTAAAAGAATTTGTAGTGGGCTTTGATCTTCATATATTATAATAAAGTAGGTGCAGTCTTGTAAAAGTATTCGATAGGCTTCTTTTGGATGGGCACTTTTGGCCCATCTGAAAACCATGCATGGAATTTACCTCAAAAAGCTGCTGCTAATTAATATCAACATGACTAATAAAATAATAGAACAAGTGTAATTTCTCATTCCTGCCCATTAATATTCCGACCGCCACTAAAAAAATCCCACAAACAAATAAAATTATATTTTTTCTAGGATTAAATATGGTTTGCATGGGATTACAACAACAACAACGAGACTCGCGTCTAGATTATTCAATTTGAACAAATTGGACCCAAATATACTAGTACTATTCTTATAATTCCTGACCATGTATGTCCTCTAGAGCCATGTCCAGTACTAAATATTCATTGGATATCTTGTATATATGTTGTTACCAAGGAAACTGATTTTGCGTGGGTTTAAGGTATATAAGTTACGTGCAACATTTTTAAAAAAAAAAGTGAGACCTAGCTACTTGGAAAAATATATTTTTATGATGAATCATATATATATATATATATATATATATATATATACATACTAGCAGTAGGTAACGTCCAAGTGACGTTTGCCTAATTTTTTTTTTAATTTTTTTTATCTAGTGATTGAAGAAGTGTTTGTTTAATAATTTTGTGAATTTTTTATTTTTTTTAAAAATGTTTATGATGATTAAAAAAATACATGAAAAAAAAGAAAATAAAAATAAAAAAGTGAAATACACATTCAAGACATATTTTCAGGCTACTTATTCGTTAGTTGTAGCAGTTCTTTTTAGTTAATTAAGAATATTATCATATTTAAATTATGTTAAAACTATAATTATTTATATAGTTATACTTTTTTAAAAATATTTAACAAAATTTCTTTATTTATTTAATGATGAAATATTAGTATTTTATAAATTAAATTTGATAATTTATTTATGATATGATATTTATATGTTAAATATATATTTTAAATTAATTTAAATCAGTCTTTAAATTTTTACCATTTGATCAAATTTCGAGAGTTATGATGAAAAGTTAGATTTAAATCCTAAAAAGTTTCCTTTTCATCTCGCTTTCTCTTTCTCCCTCTCTCACCTTTTTTTTTTTTTATCTAGTGATTAAAGAAGTGTTTTTTAATGATGTTGTGAATTTTTTATTTTTTTAAAAAATGTTTATGATGATTAAAAAAATACATGAAAAAAATAAAAATAAAAATAAAAAAGTGAAATACACATTCAGGACACATTTTTGGACTACTTTTTCGGTAGCTGTATCAGTTCTTTTTAGTTAAATAAGAATATTATCATATTTAAATTATGTTAAAACTATAATTATTTATATAGTTTTTCTTTTTTAAAAATATTTAACAAAATTTCATTATTTATTTAATGATGAAAGATTAGTATTTTATAAATTAAATTTGATAATTTATATGTTAATTATCTATTTTAAATTAATTTTAATCAATATTTAAATTTTCACCATTGATCAAATTTGGAGAGTTATGATGAAGGGTTAGATTTAAATCCCAAAAAGTTTATTTTCCCCTCACATTCTCTTTCTCCCTCTCTCTCCTTCCGCTCAGCCACGGCTTCTCTCTCTCACCCGATCTCCTCCCTCAAGCAGCCGTGCGCCATCGTGGGTGTCACCGACCTCATCACCGACTTCCCCTCACGCCGGCGAGCAAACCCCACCGTCGAAGCCCCTTGGCAGCTCCTCCCTTCACCGCACCCGAGCAACCCGAAATGGGTCTCAACGCTTGCGCCACTGCGCCATCGCACCACCACCATCGCATCCCTCATCTCCTCGCAACTCTCTCTCCCGAAATGGGACTATCCTTTTATTAATCATTACATATAATTCAATTAAGATATTGTATGAGGTGATTTTATGATCTGTTGTGGTATTTTTTAATAATTTTTGTGATATTTTATGGTGATTTTGTAAAGATGATTGCTGTGAAGATATAGAGATGGACGAAGAAGGGAAGCATAAAATAAGAATATTGTTTATCATTGTTCATTACTGTTCATCTTACTATTCATCAGACGATACACACTTTTAAATATAAGGAGATATATATACGCACACATATATAAAAGGTTAATTGGCATCCTAGTATAGTAAGGTCGGCAAGGACAGAAGCGTCAGATCGGCCAGATGACAGTAATTAATTTGTTCATATTTTATTATTATTTTTATTTTTTTTCTATTTGTGCTATTTATTTGATTCAGTGATTGTGCTGATCTTTAGAATGTACTTGGTTACTTTAAAATTAGTGGTACTTGTGTCAAATCCTATATGGCGTAAGATTTTCTAATTGATAAAAAAAAGCACGTTTGCCACATCTATCAAATTGAATAAAAAAATAAAGTGTAATTTCGAATATTAAAATAGTCTAATGTATAAGAATAAAATTATTATTTATTTATGTTCATCATTTATTATGAAATTTAAATTATATTAAAAATTCAAATTAATTAGACAATTTTTTTCTCTTAAAAATGTACAGTAAAATTTTATCATTTATTTAATGATGAAAAATTAGTATTTTATAAATTAAAGTTGATTTTTAGTATATGATATAATATTATTCTCTTAAAAACATTCAGTAAAACTTTATCTTTTATTTAATGATGAAAAATTAGCATTTTATAAATTGAAGTTAATTTTAAGTGTATGATATAATATTTAAATTTTAATTATCTATTTTATGTTAGTTTAAATCAATATTTAAACTTCTACTGTTAGATTAAATCTGAAGATTAAAGATGAAGGGTTGGAATTTAAAACCCAAAAACTAATATTTTTTCCTACTTTTTCTTTCTCCCTCTCTCTCATTCCTCACGCACGATTGTGGTATTACGTCGCACATTGACATTCACACGAACAAACCCAAAAAGAAACAGAAAAATCAAACAAGCATGTGAAAAAAAAAGGGGTCTCTTTACTGTTCATTACTGTTGATGAACAATAATGAACAGTAACAGTATAGGCGCTTTTAAGTAATAGGTAGAGATATTTTTCATAGGGTTTGCACTAGTTTTCATGCTTAAACTCTATCTAACATTACTCATAAGTAAACTAATATATGAGTGATAATTTGTTACCTCATATCCTGCACGCGCCACCACTGCCTATGTTGATCCGTTGCCGGCGACTCGGCTTAGATTCCGGCTGCTACTCTATGTTACCGTTTTTCCTAACCAGTGATCTTGTAAGAGGGATCGTGGATATCTTCAAAAATCATTTTCAGACAATATGTGACAGTGCACCTGCCACCTTTACTGCTTCCAGGGGAGGTTCCACTAGGGCTGGGCTCCGACTCCAACGGAGTCGGAGTGCTCGTTTCCGACCTCCGACTCCGACAAGAGTCGGAGCCAAATTGGAGCTCCGACTCCGACTCCGAACTGGAGTCGGAGTCCGACTCCGATCGGAGGTCGGAGCTCCGACCTCCTATAGGAGCTCCGACATAAGATCGGAGCTCGACGTGCGCTCGACGTGGTGCTCGAGCGGAACTCTTTCAGAGAGGTTTGCTCGACTTCCGCTCGACCTGTCGCTCGAGCAGAACTTTTCCAGAGAGGTTTGCTCGACTTCCGCTCGACATGTCGCTCGAGCCAATGTTCAATATAACGTGTGCTCGACTTGCGCTCGACACCTCGCTCGAGCGCAAGTGTTCAGTAAAAAAAATTTCGGAGTCGGAATCGGAGCTTCTTGGAGCTCCGACTCCGACTCCGACTCCGACTCCGAATAGATATTCGGAGCTACTCCGAATTTCGACTCCGAATTCCGATGACTCCGACGAAGTCGGAGTCGGAGTCGGAGCGGAAGTCGGACGGAGTTGGAATTTTTGGAATTTTGCATACCCCTAGGTTCCACCATCTCCAGCAGTGGTTCCATTGTTTTCTTTTTTGCAAACATATATCCATCTTTCTATAAGACGGCGTCCTTTCGTAGGACATAGTAGGGACTAAGAAATTGGTCCCAAATAAACCCGTTTACCGCTTTGCACTGTTTTCTATTGCTTTTTAGGACGATTGTTGGGGAACCCCACCCCCTCCTCATGTATCACTTTTTTAGTTTAATGAAATTAACTTGCTTACAATATATATATATACATATTATATATATATGAGTGATAAACAATTCAATATTCCAAGTGTATTTATGCTTTGACATAGTTTAAGTGTTGATTTGTTGTACATCATGCATACGGGATTCCTCTCAAATCTAAAAAAAGAAAAGAAAAAAAGAGGTATAATACATTTTTTCATTCTAATTATCTTTTATAATACGCAAAATTAAAAGTGACCTTATATATATATATCAAGCACTCAATGATATTAACTTAAATATATATATATATATATCACTAGTAAAGTGTAACAAAACATAGGGTGAAGACTGGCCTGCATTTCTTGAAAAATAAATGTTTGGTCTCACATAAATTTTATATAAAAAAAACTTACAAACTAATATGATTTAATGACTTAATATGATCTATAATATTGTAAAAAAAAATTCTTAGTGTAAAGTAGATATGATGTGTTAATACAAGTCATATCAATTTATAAATCTCTTTTACATAAAATTTCTATTTGAATCTACTATTTCTCTTTTTAAAGATATTCTCGTTAAAAGAGTGTATTGGTTGGACCAAAAATAAAAAATTTCAGAGAGAGAGAGAGAGAGAGAGAACAGGGTGGCACTCCGGTAAGACTATGAGGTCGCGAGTCTCTCGATCTGTGCGCATAGTCCTGACCCCAGAGCCGTGAGATTCGCTTATCACCATGATCATGCATGCAGTTGGCGTAGGGTTAATAGAGAGCACCCACAAGGCCAGCTCAGGTCAGCGCTTGGATCTATTTTACAAATTTCAAAAAGATAGTCAGCATGCAAGAGGGGAACGCACCTACCTCGGTTTCGGCTCCTCACAATACAGAGAGAGATGGTGGTGGAGGGTGGTGGTGGTGGTGGTGGGAATATTCCTCCATTTTTTAAGCCAGACAAAAGGGATATTCAGAAGGACGATAGGGGAGAATATTAGGACGCGTGTCACCACGAGAATCTCTAATCTTCCATTTGATCCTTGGCTTTTTCTTTCTTCTTTTTCTTAACTTCTTCCTCCTCCACCAAAACATGCATATAAATTTACAAAAGATGAGAGAGAGAGAGAGGAGAGAATCTGAAGTACTGCACAAAAAAGGTGCGGGTTGGAGGCTTGCAGGAGAAGACTGGATTTAAGAAAGCGACCAACCATCATTATTCATATTGTTCTCTCTCTCTCTCTCTGCTCAGGGAATTCGATGCAGTCTCTTGAAGACTTTGCCTTTAACTTTCATGCAAAAGGTATTTCGTACTGCCAAATTTAAGAGATTTCATCAACCGGATGCATATGGGTCGGTCCAATATATATAATCTGCTTGGCCGGGTCATCCACCATGAATTTCCATCAATATCATGCAGTAGTACTGCTGCTTCTACCTCTAGCTAGCTAGCATATATAACATGAATATTTTCCCTAATTAATAAGGTGGTTCTAGCTAGCTGGTGCGTATACGTGCATGTTTGCTGCATGCATGCATGTGTACACCAATTAATTTGGATGTATATATTAATATATATATATATATATATACATGCTTAATTATAAGATATATAATCTCATTGGGACAGTACTTAAAACTGTAAGCCAAGTCTCGATCGAATGTGATTGTTCAAAGAGTTTGAGAATTTCACTCAGAACAAAATAATGATCTCTTGTGGTCCGATAATTATTCGGTGCATGCCTGTAATTGGACGTACGATACCTTAAGTCAATTTTTCTTTTTTAAAAAAAAGTTAATGATCCATATTATATATATGCTTGTATATCTATATATATATATATGCAGTATCCCACTCGTCGGTCAAGAGTGACTAGAGTATACGAAGCTAAATTTATTAAAGTTATAAAACACCTTGCATGGCTAATATATATAAATAATGAATAATGATAGGCTTACTACCTCTTCATTTACCATTGCTTGATCCCTTTATTTTTTTTTAATTTATTATTATTATTTTTACTTAATGGTTAAGGAAGTGACTAACTATTAGTGAAGTTGTATATATATATATATATTTTTTTTTTTTTTCTTAATGATTAAGGATATTAAAAAAATACTTAAAAGAAAATAATAAAAAAAATGAAAGTTTCAAATACACTAGTATAGAATAGTACGTAAATGGGTGGTATGAGGTAGTAAGCATATCATTATCCATAAATAATAATAATCTTCTTCAAATTAAATAATTTATGAATTATTTCAATTGAACAAATTAAATACCTCATGTTTTACATTAAATGTAAAGATAGACATGCACTATACTATGATCTATTTCATTTGAAATTGAGAAGATCATCATGATTGTCCTCAATTACAACATGATTAACCTTCAATTAATATGCAACATCATTAATTTGATCAAACAATAACTTTATATATTAATCACATACTTGAACCACCAAGTACCCCTCGTGTGTGTGTGTGTTTTGTGAAGCACATGCGCGCATCATTATCTTGTACTACTCCATGCTTTCACCATCGACTACTATATACATATATATATATATATATATATATATACGTGTTAATCTTGACAATGAGCTAATTAATTAAGTTCATGTTAAATCAAGCTCTTTATTCCATGTTTGTCCTCGATCCGTATATATTATATATATCTTGATCTAATTTGTTCTTAATTTGAAACTGAAATCAATGTCTTCAATTTTTAAATCTCAATGCCGTAATCCTACATAATATATTTTATGCATGCAAATAAACTTTTCTAATTAATTGGTAATCAAAACTATGAAACTCGATGTCAACCGATGATGATCTTTAATTAGCTAACGATGTTTTGCTGAATAAAAAGCACAAGTAATAACAATCCAGATTATTAATTTTGATTCATTTTTAAAAATAAGCTTCTTAAATTTCCCCCATAACTAAATCGTTTGATATCATGATTTATATTTTTAATTACTATGCATATAATATAGCTAGGCCAGAATATTAATATTTAATTCCGCTCAGTTTTTTTAAAACCTTCCGACTGATGATCAGTGATCATCCATATATAGCTAATTGACTGTACTACTACACCCCACATAGGATTCTTACAGAGAATCTTCACTGAAAGGCAAATATATATATATATATATATATATATATATATATTTCTTTTTTCTTTTTTGCTTTTTTTCAATATTTTTTAAACACTTTAAATATTTTTAAAAAATATAAAAAAATCAAAAATTCATTTAAAAACACTTTCTTAATCATTAATATAAAAAATAAAAAATAAAAATAGAATGCAATTCGGTAGAAACTCTATGTGGGAATAGTATTTTCCTTTAGATATATAATAGAATAATTACATGCTATAAACATGGAACAATTGCCACATCCTAGCTAGCTGGCTATTATCAAGCTATGTTCTTTCATATATACAACTTTGCACGCAAACATCCAATTTTTAGAAGACCTTCTCTACTCATCATCCCACACACCACAAATCTCATTTGTTTTCGTAGATGAGATAAGATGAGAAGATATGGATATCTATAACTTGAGATGAAAGATAAAAATTGAAAGTTGAATAAAATATTATTAGAATATATTTTTTTAATATTATTTTTGTTTAGAATTTGAAAATTTTAAATTTTTATTTTATTTTATGTGAGAATTGAAAATGTTGTAATAATTAGATGAGATGAAATGAGATAAGTTGTGAAAAGTTATAAAAACAAACATTGTTTTTATTTTATTTTTATCAAAGTCCAACGTACATCAAGCTAGTTGTTCTCGTTATCTTTATGACCATCTCCTCGTGGATATGATAATATATATATATATATATATATATATGTTGATATATAAAAAATAGCACAATAAGTCGGAATGGAAGAAATAGTCATTTACGACCCGCTATGACGATTCGGGCTTTGATCGTTGTGGTTTGAAGCCCCCCAGCAATGGTCCAGTATGACTATATTGTGTCAGTACGTACATCTATAATAATGAAAAAACAATAACTGAAGAGAAAGTAAAAAGAGATGAACACACAAATTTATGTGGTTCGGCATATTGCATATGTCTACGGGGCGTTTGGGGAGGGAAAATCCACTATAACATGTTTGTTTACATTCTCTCATAGTCTCTCATTACCCACTATACAATAAAGATTTTGAGTATATTTACTGGAGAAGAACCCCTCACTGGAGCTCCCCTTCGAGAGGTTGAAAAAGAAGTTGAAGTCCCCAAGTCGTCTGACCGCTTGCTTTTTATCTGACCCTCTTCTCGCGTGCATCTCGGTAGTAGTGAGGGATGTCCGATTTGCATGTATGACCACCTCTCCATTTCCCACTTTCTCCTGACACTGCCCCCCCCCCCCCCCCTACCTCTTTACCTCCTGACATTGTCCCCCTTGCCTCCTAACACACTCTTCTTCCTTACCTTCCCATTTTTCCTCTTGTCTCCTAGTGGTGGCCTGGTGGGCTAGGCTTGGTCCTGGGCCTGGATATTTTGTCCCTTACAGTTGCCCGCAATTCTTAAGGTCGATTCGCTCCAAAAGAAGGTCTTGAGAATCTTCAAGATAAAATATGCGATGAAGATGGGCCGCTAAAATCCGTAAAGAAATAAATTTTGGGAGTTGGTCCCTAGTTTCTATTTCACTCGCATTAAGCAATAAAATATTTCTGAACTCGAGGTTAGGCTGGAGGTATACTCGCTCGCGTAAGATGACAAGGCGAAAGGCATGTATGGCCGCAGAACTCGGATGTGGCGAGATATGTACTCGACCGCGTAACATACGAGTGCGGAGCTCGAATGGAGTGAGAGATGTGCTCGACTGTGTAAAATGCGAGCGCAGAGCAAGAATGGGGCGAGATATGTGCTCGACCACGTAATATGCGAGCATGGAACTCAAATGTGGCGGGAGATGTGCTCGACCATGTAAAATGCAAGTGCGGAGCTTGGATGGGCCGAGAGATGTGCTCGACTGCTTAAAATGCGAGCGTAGAGCTTGTCTTAGCAAGATAAGCAGGAGGCTGGCTCAACTGCATCATGTGCGAGCATGGAGCTCTTTTGGGTGAGATAAGAGGGAGGCCAGCTCGACTACGTAAAGTGCGAGGGTCGGGCAGTTAAGTGACTTGTCGGACCGTTGGTCGCTTGGGAGGTTGGGTGGTCCCCCACCTTTCTCGTTTGTTAAAGATAACTTGAGAGAGGCGGTTGTGGCACAAGTGTAAACACTCGATATTTGTTGAAGGAGATGTCGTCTCAAGAGTAATGTTGGGCAGTCAAAAGACTAGATTCATACTTCACTGTAAGGTGGTTCGGGCCGCCCTAAGGCTAGACCCACCTACTGACCCTCGACGGGAAGGTAAGTAGGAGATGTTTGATAGAGCTGAATTGTGTTGCTGAAGTGTGGCAAAGGTCTGGGGCGGTTGTTGTGGCACGAGTGTAACACTCGGTGTTTGTTGGGAAAAGGTTGTGCTGGTGTTATTGCCTAGGGGAGAGTCAAGGACTCGTCTTGTTGCACAAAGGTTGGTAAGTCAAGGGACTTGTATCCGAGAGGCCGTTTGGGCAAGTCCTAGGACTGGTGCCCGACCTAAACTTCGAGGCAAATCAAGGGACTCGACTTGTAGCACAAAGGTAGGCAAGTCAAGGGACTTGTGTTTGAGGAGCCGTCTAGGCAAGCCCTAGGACTGGTGCCCGGCCTGACTTCGTGACGAATCAAAAGACTCGACTTGTAGTTCGAAGGTCGGCAAGTCAATGGACTTGTGTCTGAGGGGGCGTCTGGACAAGTCTTGGGGACTGGTGCCCGGGTTGACTTTGTGGCGGTTCAAGGGACTCAGCTTGTAGCTTTAAAGTCAGCAAGTCAAGGGATTTGTGTCCGAGTATCCATTTGGGCAAGTCCAGGGACTAGTGCCGACCTAAACTTTGCAGCAAATCTAGAGACTCGGCTTAGCGACATGAAGGTTGGCAAGTCAAGGGACTTATGTCTGACTGGTTGTAGGGGTGAGCCTTAGGGCTCTAGCCCAACCAATGCATCGTGGCGAGGTGGCACGAAAGTCGGCAAGTTAAGGGACTTGTATCTAACTAGTTGTGTGGGTGAGCCCTAGTGCTTTAGCCTGACCAATGCATAGTGACCAATCAAGGGACTCGGCTTGACTGGCGCGAGGGTCAGCAAGTCAAGGGACTTGTGTTCGATGAGTTGAGGGTATTTGTTAATGGAAAATTATAGGGTTACTACATTCCTACTATTTATTTACTACTCTTTTTGTATTTGATTTTTTTTTATTTTTTATTTTACTTAATAGTTAAGAAAATGAATATTACTAAGATTATATATTTTTTTAATTTTTTCTTAATGATTAAGGATGTTAAAAAAATACCTAAAAGAAAATGATCATAAAAAAAATAAAATATTATAAGTAGTAAATGGGTTGTAAAAGAGTAGTAACCCTATCACTACCCTTTGTTAATCCAAAGCAGGCCTTAAGTTCATGACGGGCTAGCTCCAAATTCGGATTTATGCAAATAATTAATTACTAGCTAGCTACCTTCAAGGCTTCAAGCATGTATTTGTATTTGTATTTTTCTTTTTAATTTATTCTTAATAAAAAAAATTCCTAGCTTGTCAGAGCTAAAACCCTAGCTAAGAACAACTGATCATCTAGAGCTCCGGTACTCCGTTAGTATTAAGTTCGAATTGCTATGATGTGTACAAAATATATGAAAATCACCAGCCTTTTTATGATTCTTAATAAATATTCATGGAAGAAATTATCAATTTTTGATACCTACATATATGTATGGATCATGTGGCAGCATTGATTTTAAGCAAAGATATCAAACTCTTCACGAGATTCATAGCTAAATTACTTATTCAACAACAAAGGAATTCTACTTTATCTATTATTTAATGGTGCGTGTAACTAATTAATGTATCTATATATGAGAAAAGCTCCCAGCCATATAGGTTTAAAAGCCATTTTCACACCAGCCAATAAAATTGTGACACGTAGGCATCTCATACACATTTCTCCTGCACCCGGCAACACCGGACCGTTCTCTGTTACCAGCACTCTCGCCCTAGTATTTCTTCAATCTTCACTACTATGTTTTTCATCAAATCTTATTTTGGGTTCTATTAAGTTTCTTGTGTTTTCGTGCTTCCTTATAGTCAAATGGTTGTTTTTTTTACGTTTAGTTGAATTTAGAGAATGGAAACTTTAAGATTGAAAATCTGATTTCATCATTCTTTGCAAGTGGCTCGTGCATCAGCCTTCACTTTCAGCATGGTTTATGGAAGCCTTAAGCTTAAGATTATCAAGGTGCTTTCATGAATAAATGCTGCTTGTTACTTCATTTTATCTTGTGTTATCTATGCTCCTCCCTAGTTCGGCCCAATTGGGGATTTCGTTGAGGGCACCTACAGGTTTGGTGCAGGAAGGGAGAGGGAGAGAACAAAAGGGAGAGAGGGAGAGAAAGGAAATAGATGAATACATGTTTGAGAAGGGGAAAGGGAAAGAATGGTCTGGTGTTGCCAGGTGCAAGAGAAATGTGTATAAGATACCTACGTGTCACGATTTCATTGGCTGGTAAGAAAATGGCTTTTAAACCTATCCGGCAATGAGCTTTTCTCATCTATATATATTTATATATATATATGAAAAATTCCATACACCACACCACAATCCCACTTTTTTCTCATTATACATGATGTGGCATATTTATCACTATTAAATGATAATTTATTAGATAATTATTTATCATCTAATGGTGAAATATATGACACATTTTACATAGTGAGATAAAAGTATGATGGTGGTATGGTATATAGCATTGCTTATATATATATATATATTCATATATTTTAGAAATGAAAATGCTACTTTGACACCTCATTTTGAGACTTCCTATATTTTAATTTTTTTTAATAATTAAAAAAATAACTATTAGTGTATCGATATTTTTTTTATATTTTTTAAGAATATTTAAAATTGATAAAAAAAATATGAATAAAAAAATTTTAAAAATAAATAAAAAGATAAATTTATACCTACCTACTCTTTTAGAAATATGTGTGGAAATCGAGCGAGCTCTAAGTACCCGCGGCCTTTCGTGTCATTAATCATGCTAAAAACAGATGCACAAACATGAATATAGAGAAGATCAAGTACCACGCGCGTACTCATAAAAGTTTTTCTTTCATAATTTAGAGAAAAACCCAAATAGTCTTTTTGTGGTGTGGTGGAGGCAAAATCATACATATAACCTATATAAATAATATTTAGAACAAGAGCAATTATATATATATATACTACAAGAAAAAAGAGTATTTATAACAAATTATTTACGATAAGAATGATTTTTTGTGACAAAAACAGACTCATTTTAATAGAAAATAATCATTTTTATAAGAAATAATTAGTCACAAATAAACAGTTTTAATCTTATAGTGATATAATTATATATATATATATATATGTCAATTAGGTGGCCACATGATCTGATGATCTCCCAAGCAGGCCAGCTCTTCGAATTTTAAAATTCCTATACTACTCTCATGACCCGGATCCGAATTGTTTATGAGGTTCAGAACGCCATCAAAATTCCACAAGATTTTTAAAGAATCTTCTTACCTTCCTACCCACTTCATTAAAGTTAGTAGCAGAAGAAGATTCCCTCCCTCCCTCTCTCTCAGGCTCCAGCTTTATCATTCTCTTGGGAGATGGTTTTTTTTTTTTTTTTTTTTTCCTCCCTTTGAACTTTGTGGGTTGTGTTCCCTTAATTTAGAGTCGTAGAATTGGAACTAAGATATTCCCTCCTTAGGGCTAAATATTAATATTCTTTATGGTGAATGTCTCATTTTTTAGATTAAATATTCCCTCTTCTCTCTATGCACTCAATTTTAGAGCAATTATGCTACTTTTGAACCCCAAAAAGAAAGTTGCATAGTGGATTGATACTAAGCCCCATTTGAATATGTCCTCCTGCCCTCTCTCTAGCTCACCGCCCTTCTCCTCATGCATTCCATGGTTAAAGATTATCTTATTGACAGTATATGCTCCTTTCAAAGTCTTTCTTTGTAAGTTAATCATATATATTAGAATCATTTAACTCATTTTATAAGGAAGATAGTAGAATACCTTGGTAAGGACACCCACAAGTACCACTTGACCGTACACGTGTCCAAAATGATCTACAACCTCCTGTTGATGTTGTGGAAGTTTTTCTAGGTTAAGTTTTTTACAATATAAGTAAAGAGGACTGCTATAGAGACAAACAGATTATACAAAAGTAAATTCACAAATTAACGTGATTTCATGAAATTTGTTAGATCTATTTTACAATAAAAGTAACTTTAAATTTGACGTACCAGATCAAGTTACGTCAATTTGTTGGTTTATTTTTGTGTAATTCCTTTCTGGCTGAAGTATTTTTCATGAAAAAAATCATGGCCATAGAATCCATGCACAACTTTTGACCACTTTCTATTGTATATGGGGCTGCCATAGTTTCTATTCCTCAATACCCAAAAGCTAACATGCATCTTTTTATATTATTGTTCTCATGTATTGTGCGTATATGTAATTATAATTGGAAGCCATTTGATTTATGGCGCCTGTATATCACCAGCAGCTTAACTTATGTGCATTGAGAGGAACCAAAATTGCAACTAGACCTTGCAAACAATATTATTGGTGTTGGATAGAACCCTCAATTTCAAAGATTTGAGTAAAAAACAAATATAGGCTCGAAGATAGAAAAAAAGGGAAAAAGATGAAGATAAAAATAAAAATAAAAAACAAAAGGGGAGAGAGAGAATAGTAACAAGAAGAATCATCTTTATGCTGGTGATTTTAAATTCGTACAAAGGTTCTAAAACCAGGTCCTAAGCACATGACCCTCTAGTCTCAGACTCCCTTGATTCCCCTTCTGATCTCAGAGAGCATCTCTCTCATTTTTTTTAGCTTTTCTTTTTAACCTTTGTTCTTTGCAAGAAGTTACCAATATCCCTCTGCTTTATCCCCTGCTTTTTCTTTTCCTCTCTCTCTCTCTCTCACGCACACACACACAAAACACTGCTTTATTCCATTTGAACTCGCCCCTAAAAAGAGGACAATCCTCCTTCGATCCTCCTTGTGTTCACAAACATCGCCCACCTCCCTCTCTCTCTCTCTCTCTCTCTGAAACCCAGAAAGGAAGAAGCCAAACACCAACTTTTGTTCTTGTTTGTTCCCACATACTCTCTTCCTATCTGTGCATGAATATTACTACTACAGTTTTGGTCGAGCAGCGGCAGTACTCTTTCTGTTTTACGTAACTTTCGTAAATTAATGGCGTCGCCTTCGGAACTAAGCCTGGACTGCAAGCCCCACAGCTACTCTATGCTACTCAAATCTTTCGGAGACCAAATTGACCAGACACAGAAGATCGAAGACTTCCTTTCTCGCCTCGAGGAAGAACGCCTCAAGATCGATGCTTTCAAGCGCGAGCTTCCCCTTTGCATGCAACTTCTCACCAATGGTAGCATATATATTTCAGCTTTCTTCTTCGTGCACATTGGCAAGCTTAAAATAGCGTATTCAAGATCTTATATATAGATGTGGAATCATATAACTTAAGAATCAAACTGACTAGAAAAAATGATTTTACTAAATACGATGTAATAACGTTGGATATTCACGTTCTCCACCGTGATGTCTTCATTAGCGCGCTTCCAACGTCCTTTTTTCTTTATCGATCTTTGTTTCATTTTAAGAGAGTCCAAAGTAGCCTGTCATTCAACACATTTTGTAAAGATTTAAAGCAAGCATACGATTTACCAGGCACAAGAACAAGACAAACAGGAAAGAAGAATGAAAATAATAATAATAACATCAAATATATGGAACTTTAGTTATACTGAAAATTGAAATGTTGAAAATTGAATATTTACTGCATGTTGCTTATACGTATGCCATTTTTTAATTTTCAAATTTCTTAACTTGGTTTTATTTTTTTTTTCAGCTGTGGAGGCTCATAGACAGCAGCTACAGGCCTACAGAGGGAACCAAGGTCCGAGGCCAGTTCTTGAAGAATTTATACCCCTCAAACAATCAACATCTGAAAGCTCAGAGAAATCATCGAACAATTCTGATAAGGCAAACTGGATGACATCCGCTCAATTATGGAGCCAAGCAAGTGACGGAACCAAATCTCAATCCGCAATTAATATATCCCCGAAAGAACCCGATATCGGCTTCAGTGTTAGTCCAAAACTAGCTTTCGATGGTAAACAGAGAAATGGAGGAGCATTCCATCCTTTCTCGAAAGAAAGGAACTCGTGCCCGAGTCCCACTTTGCGTGATCTTCCTGATTTGGCTCTTGCCTCTGCTGACCAGAAAGAGTTGGAGGATAAAAAGTGTTTGGAGACAGAAAACGGGATTTCTTGTCCTAGGAGAGATCAGAATATTATAGGTAAGGGTGGTAATGGAGGGGTGGTGGTTGAGCAAGGGAAAGGACCTGGTGGCAATTCATCAGATGGGCAAACAACCGTAACAACCACTGCTCCTAACACTTCTCAGAGTCATAGGAAAGCAAGGAGGTGTTGGTCGCCAGATTTACATCGGAGATTCGTGAATGCTCTTCAGATGCTTGGTGGTTCTCAAGGTAACATGGTCATATATATGATATCATGATTTTAAGATATTAATTGTAAAAAGATATCATGATTTACCCGATATGATATATTTAAATCATGATCATTATCAAACAATCATTGTCATCATGATCAATATCTGAACCATTTTCATTATTTAGTATTGTCATAACAAAATCTTTGACCAATATTTTTTGGGTGGAAACAGTAGCCACCCCAAAACAAATCAGGGAGCTGATGAAGGTTGACGGTTTGACCAATGATGAAGTTAAAAGCCACCTGCAGGTCTCTCTCTCTCTCTCTCTCTCTCTCATGCATAGAAATGCAGGGCGGGCATGAAAGAGCCAAATTTGTACTATTTTAACCTACCCTGACAACGTACCACACTGCATATTAATGCATATTCTGTACAATGGTGTTGTACAGATCAACTGATACATGATATTCATTTCTCCTTTCTCCTTTTGTTCCTAGAAATACAGGCTTCACACTAGACGACCCAGTCCAAGCCCACAAGCATCCGGAGCCCCCGCTCCCCAGCTAGTAGTCCTAGGTGGCATATGGGTCCCACCAGAGTATGCCACGGCCGCAGCAGCTCATACGGGAGCCTCAGCTCTCTATGGAACCCATCCTGGCTCGCATGCGCCCCCACACTACTGTGGCCCAGCAGTTCCACAAGAATTCTATGCTGCACCGCCACCACCACATCCGCCTCACCACCAGTTGCACCACCACGCTCTCCACCATCAAGTCCATGTCTACAAGGCCACGCCACAGACGAACAGCTCGCCAGAATCCGACATCAGAGGGACTAGGGACCGGTCGGAGAGTATTGAAGACGGAAAGTCAGAGAGCAGCAGCTGGAATAAGGGTGAGAGTGGTGAGAATGGAGGGGAGAGAAAAGGGTTCGCTACAATGAGAGAAGATGGTGAGGAAAGCAATGGAAGTGGGATCACTCTCAAGTTTTAAGGCTTATGGTAGAAAGCTTTAGGGTTAGGGCTAGCTTTAGGGTAACTCTTACATGTTTCTATCCCATGTTTATTGTATTGTTGCATGTTAAAAAGATAAGAAAATTCTAAGTGGGAGGGTAAAAAAGGCATAAAGAAAAAGTGAGTGCTTGTTTTGTTATCCTGGTACGTTTTGATATCTTAATCGGAAAATATTGAAGATTGGATTATATAGGGTTTGGCGTTTTCTGGTATTTCTGCCTTTTTCCATAGACAGATTTGCCTTAAGTTTTACAAAAAATGACGGTTGTGACTACACCCAACCTGGCCTATCAGATCTGGTTCCCGAGCATATCAAAACAATAATAATTCTATTTAAAGTTCATTATATCACATATCATTCATGCACAGAATTTTATTTGAAAAATTATTTGAAAATTTAAATCTTACATATCAAATCATGTCATATAAATAGTTTATAATATAAAAGTATTTAAATAACGCATATGCTTCCTTATGCGCTTAGAAATACATGGCCATAGGTTGTGACTAATTTGTTGTGGAGGATAACAAGCCAATCATGGGTTGCTTGGATTTAGATACCCTATACTTCTTGATCGAACTCTAAGATCTAGACGAACTTTAAGGTCTAGAGTGAGAAAAATAAATACATAAAATGAACATAACAACACGATTTATTATTACCCAAATTGTAATGTGACCGACTCAGTATGTCTATTTTTCTTCTAATTTAGATCTTTAGACCAATTCGGTCAAAAACTCTAAAAAAATCTCTATCCGAGAAGGGGGTTCACCCGGGCCCTCTTCCTCTTTCAATTTCCTGTCCGAAATCTGAGTTGCAGAGTTATCGTGCTCTAAGGTTATACGTAAAACATGCAATGAAAGAAGATTATATAAGCTGGATTTAATGGGAACTTAAAAACTCGGATTACAGGGGGAAGAGTCACCGAAAGCATTTACCTGATTTCTTTCCACCCTGTGCCTCTCTCAGCTTTCTAAAAAAACACATAACCAAAGCTTTCATAGCTGCCTTTTCTTTTTATAGTTTAATTTAGACAGCATATTAATTTTGACCATTGCATGTTTAAAGCGTATATGGGGGGGGGGGGCTGGGCATCCACACCAGTTACAGATCTCAAGGTTTTAACTTTAAAGACCTAAAGTGAATATACTCCATTATTCAAAAGAAACATGAGAGAAGTTCGCATTCTTCAGTACTTCAGGTCGCTAACAATAATCTGGCAGTGTTGGCACGGCTTTTGGCCACCCTGTCACAGTCAATTGGTCACTCAGTGATAAAAGGAAACAAAAGAACTCAGCTTTCCCATTAAAATGCAGACAATGTAAAAGAACACAATGTTTGAAAACAAAAAATAGAAAGCTTGATAACAAGGTTAAGTGATAATATGAACATCGTTAAATTGTAAAAGCTACCAAAAGGCAAACCTCATACCGCCATCACCAAAAGCATCACTGACTCTAGCACCCGTAATAAAAGGAATCACACTCAAGAGCTAGAACTTTAACATTACATAATGCATTGCCATTTGTTAGGATCCCATCCCTCAAGTCAACATCATCGCCGATATCAGTTTCAAACATTGGTGTATCAACAAGAGTCTGCAGGTGAAAGTTTTGAGTTAATACTATGTGCGCCACCATAAATCCCCCATCATGACATTACGCATTGCCATCCCTCAAGCCAACATCATCAGCATCAGTTTCCAGCTTTGCTGTATCAACAAGAGCCTGCAGGTGAAAGTTTGAGTTAACTATGTGCCACCATATATTCTCCATTATGACTTCATGATTCTAAATGAACATGCTTTTCTTTTTCAATGACAGATAACAAGGTAGGGGGTTAGGAGGTGAAGATGGCACTCAAGCTCCATTGGAGACTTGAACCTCTGTTTAGACAAATACCACTACACTCACCCTACCTTACCAGGTCAAAAATAACTACAGAAGGACAAGCCTTTTCACTAATTATTATCAATGAGCATATCCTAAGCTGAGCAGTCTAAGAGCATAATGTATGATCTACTATACTAATAACCCACTACCACTAATGAAAGTTGTAATTTACACAATATTGCTCTGCCTATACATGCTGCAGATATTAATTTTATTATAGAAACTTCTTATAAAACGTGTTTATATGCTTAGATCATGCTAGTTCCACATGTAACTGCACATTCAATACATGTCATGCCATGATGGCATAGCAGACATGTCAGAGCCTATAAATGACAAGGGAGTAGAATTTATATCTAGTGTATTTAACAAGATTGCAGTCGACATGCAAAACCACAAACATTTGACTCCAGATTATGTATCATACCCGATGGCATAAAAATAAACAGTGTTATTTGCATGGCCACATACACACAAGACAAACCTGGAGTTCTTGTTCAGAGCTTTTAAGTCGTTCAGAGTAGTCTTTCACTAGCCGAAAACATTTATACATCTGAAGACCATTCACGCGAAGTAACCATTAATTCCAAGCAATATCTAGAGAAGTTTCCTAATAGCCAATTGATAATCAAGGTGATTACCTTGGTTAACTGCATCTGATTGTATGAAGTGTGTTTCTTTGAAGCAATCAACTCATCCTCCAATTTCTGCATTTATTTATAGAGTTTCCAGTGAGCACATATGAAGGGACATTAAAGAACTTGTAGTGATAAGAGGGGGAAAATGGAACAGCACATGAGCTAAATAATGAGTGCTGTGTAATTCAAACAAAAAGTCACCTTAGATTCTATCTGTAAATCCATAATAAGTTTTTGTTTCTCTTCTACCCTCTCCTCCATCTCCGAAATCTGACAAACACAAAGAATCTTAGTTTCTTTTGCCACCAACAATAGTAGGATAAAAAAACTAAAAAAATAGTGGTATGAAGATAATAAATTGAAAGTTGCTAGAGAAACTTGTGCAGGCCTTTAGCCCCACTTGGATGGGGATAGGCACGGCATGTACGTGTCCTTATGTGCAAAGCATGCTTTAAAATTCTTGGTGCACATTTCATAAACCAATTGGATGACAATGTGGGTGACGTGATCATTTGATAGAGATATATTGGTATGAATCTAGATAAATAATAACTAACCTCCTTTCTGAGTTCATCAATCCTTTGAGTTAATCTCTCGAATTCTTCTTTTTCCTGATAATGCCATCAAGAAAAATGTAAGTAAAAAGTTTATCCACGCCTTATTGACATTAACAAGAAAACCTACAAAATAATGAGCTCACCTGATCATCATAATCATCAATCGATTCAGGTGAAATTTCCCTACCATGACTCCCATTAACATCAAAACTGCAGGAGAGAGCTGGGTTAGGGGAAAGAGGAGACTATACTGATGTGAATATACTTCCAATACATAAAACTTTAGAATTTTATCATTAATGTCATCTAAAGAGATTTAGAATCCATTCAACAGATGAATGATACAATAAAGTTAATAGCCATGTAACGTTCATAAGCATGTGATATTAAACGCCAAAAGTTTTCTTATATAAGTAATACACAACTTCCAAAAGTATTCAAGTTTACCATCTAAATATGAAGATACAAACTTTTCTACAATGGAAAATTAAATACAGCCTTCATTATGAATGAGTTCCTAGGATTAAATTAATACTCTTTATCAGGATGCAACAACGTAGTGATCCTGAAAGAATCGGTAAAACCTATTCATCACTGTTTCAAAGCCAAGTTGCAATGCAACCACAGAGGAACAGTGCACACAAAATTTAATAGTACGTGCCTATCAAAGCTATCTAGCTATACCAGCTTTACAATTCCCATTTTTGAGTTTTTAAGCCAAACCAATTGGGAAAAAGGGGGCATCAAAAAAATCTATGAGCCTTAATGATTCCCCCCAAATCATGTTCAGGTCAACAAAACAAAAATTCTAACTGACTAGTACCATTCTCAGAGTCGAGCAAATACTTGAGGGTAACAAGTTTCCACTTACACTTTTTCTTTAGAGATTCTTTCAGGGTGAAACAGAAATCCAAGGTGAGATTCGCACAAAGCCCAATCTCTCTTTCTGTATGGGGAGAGGGTCACTTCAGAAGATGCATGCAACCAGTTGCCTTTTCTTTTCTTCTCTTGATAAGTAATTGTAAATAACAGCTTTGGGCTATGCCTATTGTTCCTTCAATTAATTTTTTTTTTCTTATAAAAAAGTTGTAAATTAAAGATACCGCTGGTCATTCATAAGACATAAATGAAGAATTACATTTGTTTCACCCACAACACTATCACTGTTTTCACTTTGCATCCCAAATTTCCAAAAGTTTCAATTTGCCACCAAACTACCGAAAATTTTCAATTTGTAAAATCGGCTAAAACCTGACCATCAAAATTGTGTCATGTTATATAGCCAATTTCTAGTTCATTTTAACAGCTAGGTCTTAACCGGGGGTATGAATTGAAAAGTATATGTTGTTTACGGTGCAATTGGCAGTTTAGGGTACAAAGTCAAAACTGGAAGTATTTTATAGGCGAAATTAAGGGAGAAAAAGTGTGATTTCCCCAAAAAAAAAATTCATAAATAAATTATATTTTATTGATAATATCAGTGTTAGCAATGTACACAGGGAAAAGTGTAATTTCCTCGAAAATAAAAATATGCTTGGATAGACTAATAAAAAAATACTGACTTTCACGAATAAGAAACAAGTACGGATAAATAATGTAAATTTAACTCAGTACAGATAAAAGTACTGACTTTCAGGAATGATAGTCAACAATCAAAGTAAAAAGGATTTTACCCATTCTGTCTATTTGAATGTTGATCTTTATCATTGTCGACACTTTTATCACGCTCATTGGTCCTGTCCCACTCCCTTTCCAGATCCAAATCACGGTCTCTTTCCCAATCCTCGTCATGGTTCCTGCTATGCTCTTGCCCATTGTCCACCATGTCTCCATCTTCATCTCTATCTCTAGTAAGGAAAGGATCCCTTACTCCATCATGAATACGTGCATGGTCATATCCTCTTTCCCTCTCTCGAACATGATCACGAGATCGATCACGCTCTCTAGACCAATCACTGTTTCGATCCCGATACCGATTCCTCTCCCGATCATAACCTCTTTCTTGATCTCTACCTCTATCCCAGTCGGTGCCCCTCTCAACTTTACGTTGAAAGCTTTCTCTATCAAAGTTCGGTCTTCCACCCCGACTTCGCACTCCATTTACTTTAATAACTCGCCCATCAATAGTCTAATTTAAAGCTTCATAATGTCAAAGGTCTAAAAAGCTCAAACCAACAATAAAAACAAGACTTTGCTCTTTATCATGATTGAAAATAATTCATTTAAAGTAAAGACGAACCCTTAACATCACATACCCTGCCATTCATGTCATTGATGGCATCAACTGCTGATCGAGGATTTGTAAAAGTAACAAAGCCATAGCATTTTCCTCGAGTACTATGGTCATTAATAATCTGTAGGGAAAATCGGTACAATGTATATGGTAATTTATTCTTTGCAATCCAATAATGCGTATCAAAGTGCAAACAAAGTAATCTACATACAAGATTATTCTTAATTGCTAGCAACAAGATTAAAACAGATGGCCTGCATGCAAAGTACAAGATTTGCAATGAATTAGCAGAGAGATCATTCAACATCCCCACATACAAGATTCATATGGAAGCAATCTGTAGAATATTCAGCTGTCTCTGACCCCAACACATACTAACCTGGTATTGGACTTAACCACATTAATTTGCATAGCGCATATCCAAAGATGTAAAAGTATTTCCAACTTCTTGTGCAGATTCAAAACAAGGGAATCAAAATATCATCGCCAAGTATAATCATAAGGCTTACATGTCTCAGTGCAACTTATTTACCCATAGAGGTACTTTGAAAGCTTGCCATGAAGCCACAGAGAGACTTGCATTTCGATTCACTTAGTTCAGTACGAAAGAATTAGTTAATTGGGGAATCTTGTTTTCACTAAAATCTTGTTCCGGAAATTATTACTGTGAAGAGAACTAGTTCAGCATCTTTAATTAGTTAGCTAGGGAATATTGTTTTCATGTAAAATCTTTCTGCGGAAATTATTACCAGAAAATATCCCAAAAAGAAGTAAGAAAAACAAAGCTTGGGAAGACTTGCACAACATAGCACAATCGCTATTCCCACTCAAAACATCGGCCCGAATAAATATACCAACTTTTTGACCGCCAATGTTACTTCTCGCCCAGCAAGCAAAATAACACAGAGCACAGTATTAACCATGAAAGAGAAGCGAAAAAGCCATCAATTAAGCATACAGATAAACACTAACATAAACCCTAAATACCAATTAAAAACGTAGCGACAATCAGAAGAGGAAATAAGACTCATGTTCGTGCAAATGCTAGAGAGAGAGAGATGGAGAGAGAGGAGGGGGGCATGTCGACCTTAACGGCGACGACGGAACCGTACAAATCGAAGACTCTGCGAATGCTCTCCTCGGTGGCGTCGTACGGAAGCCCGCCCACATATATCGAGCTTTCGTCGTCGATCGTCATTTCTATGGCCTAGGCAAATTCCAAGCTAAGATTGAAGGGGAATGTGAAACTTTCGGACCTAGGTTCTACTCATGCCTGTGCCTGATTGATTGATTGTATGCGATAATATCTTATCTTTCTTTAAATAATAATAATAATAATAATAATAATACGATTTTGTTTTTTAATTTTGCAACGAAATCACATACTAAGACACATTCAACCGAATATAATTTATGTTAAATTTAAAACATAAATAAATAATAATAATACTTTTTTAATGAAATAGATTATCATAAAGAGAAATTATATTTACAGTTCTAGAATGTATATGTTCTGCATACTCCATTTAGAAAAATAGACAAATCTAACATATACATGATGAAATCATTTTTTCATAATGAATCATACTTTTAATTAAAGAGAGTGTGCAAGATTTACATATTTTAATTATTCTATTATAAAATAGATTGCAAACTAATTGAAGGAATATTATTGTTCTTCAAACTATCACATTTTTTCAAATTTGTATCCATACTCAAGCTCTCTAATCAAATTTGACAAAACTCTAGGCATGTGAATATTACTTAAATTTTACTAAGTGAAAATTCTATAGTCTCATCTGTTTTTACGGATGAGATGAGATTAGTTAAGATAAAAATTGAAAGTTAAATAAGATATTATTAAAATATATTTTTTTAATATGTAAAAATTTGAAAAAATTATAATAATAAAATGAGATGAGATGAAAAGTTTTATAAAAGTAAACGAGGAAATACATTATTAAAATCTCATGCACCTAAAATCTCTCAGATTCAAATGGGCAAATGAACAAAATGTGCAAGTTGAAAAAAGCTATGATTTATAGTGAAAGTTTGAGAAAGGTTGATAATTTTAAAGATTAGAGGAGTGATACAGTCGTAAACAGTGCGGTAAATAATAAAAGATTTGTGTTCTCAATGCAAATTCATTAAAAAAACAGTCTGTGCAATCTGTGTGTATTTCATTACTCAAGATCTAAAATGTAATTTCTCCATTTTTTTTTCCAATGTAATTTTATTTTACCGATAATATTCTCAATATATCCCATTTGTACAATGAAACTTCCAAAGAAACACAATATGTGGAGCCTATTTTCTAATCTGATCATATAGGTAATACTATAGGGAAAGATGTGTCAAATTCCCAAAGTAAATCCCAAATTATGAAGAACCTTCAATCACAATCTAACCATCAAGATTCTGTCAAATGTCTTGTTTTGTATAGTCTTAGGCTTGGTTTGTTTTCGAAAACCATTACATCTCATCTAATCTTTATAATTTTATCAAATTTAAAAAAAATATAAAAAATAATTCAACTTTTTTAAATCTTAAAAAAAATTATATTAAAAATTATATTCTAACAATATTTTATTCGAATTGAATGTCATCTCATCTCATTTATATAATCAAATGAGGCCTAATAGTCAAATCTTAATCATGGGTACAACTTTCAAAAGAAAAAAAATTGTAGTTTGCGGGTAGAAATCGATGGTTTTAGTATTAATCGGTTCAAGAATAATTTGCTACCTCCTTAATCATATTACAATATTTGGAATGACATTCTTCATTTCAAAAGTGATTTCCAATTTGATATATTTCATTTATATATAGAAGGCAATGCCTTAGCATATAGCATTGCTTCATTCGGTGCAATGGGTAATATGGTAAATTTTTCATCTCTTTATGAATTACCTAAACTCATAATTGGTATCTTTTCTTTGGATCATGCAAGAATCATTTGCTCCTCTTTGTATAAAGTATTTATCTGCCATAAGTGAAGTATAATCAATAAAATTTGGATACCTTCCTTTAAAAGGAAAAAAAAAAGTAATATGAAATGAAAATGGAAAAGCTAGTAGTTTGAAGGTGAAATTTGTTTCTTATCCATAAACAACTTGTTTAGATGATCTGATGAGAGGGGAGAGGGCCTTTCCCAATGTAAAGGCAAAAATTATGGTTTTAAAACTAGCACCCCCGACTCTTCTCATCTCTTGAGTGAGTATATTAAAAGAAAGCAAAATTCTATTCATCATTCATTTTCTTATCATTCTCACATTATCTCATAATGTGATATTAGATGTATTGATATCGTGTTTTGCGGTCTGGGCAACACCACACAACTGGGCATGATCCGGTTCTTGTTGAAATGGAGAATGGGGGGCTCGGAGGCTGTGATAGTTCCGATGCTTAAGTTAGTGATTGGGAAAGAATGAAAGAGAGACATATTCAGTCAAGGCGAATAAGAGCTGAAGTATTCAAGAGTGATAACCCCTTCCTTGGCTATGGGAGGGGGTATTTATACCTGGCTGTAGGGTTGAGCAAAAATTCAAAAACTGACTCCGCCTCCGACTCCACATCGACTCTGCTCCGACTTCGACTTATCGGAGTCGGAGTTGGAGTCATAGTCGAAGTTTTTCTAACCAAAAAAGTCGGAGTCGAAGGTGACGATATACTAACTTCGACTCCGATATTGTACATATTTTATAAAAATATATGTATTTTTTATATATTAATCATATATTTTATATAAATATAACTTATAAAGTTAATTAAATTCAATAATATACTAATATGAGAAAATTATTATAAAATAATGAGAAATTCTATTTGCAGTCCTCAAGTGGGGACTGGATGTGTAGGCACATTATTAAATGAGAGAAAACATCATTTTAGGAGGGATAATTTTATAATTTTAAAAAATTTTAAAGTTAAAATAGCCTAGACTTGCATTGCATTTGGGGACTGCACCTAGCATTGCTCTAAAATAATATGTTTATACTATAATAGAAATAGACTAAATTTACTAATAATAGTTTAGTATATATAAACATTGTACTATTAACTATTACTACCATGCAACACTAATATATAATAACAACTAATGTATAAACACTATATAATAACATGTAATACTAATTATATCATAATTAATGTATAATAACATTTAATACTAATGTGTTGTGTATAAACACAAATATATAAATTTATAATAACATGTAATACTAATATATAATAACTAAAGTATAATAGCATGTATTAGTAATGTCAAACCAAAATTTTAAATGTGCTAAGAAAAAAAGTCGAATAAAAAAACACAAATCCGACTCCGTTTTGACAAGTCGGAGTCAAAATCAGATCGGAGGCTATGTGAATTAGAGTCGGAGTTAGAGGTAGGGCACTCCAACTCCGACATTGTCGGTGCTCAACCCTACCTGGCTAAGTTGGTCCCCGAGGTGGAGATAATGGGTGTGCAGTTCCGTACGAGGGTAGGGTGTCCTGCCACATCCCTACCGCATTACAGACTTGTCAGATCTGATTGCGACTGTCACTGACACCTCATGAGAAACTTCGTGGCATGCCGAGCCCTGGGATGCATTAAATGTGATGTGGCTCCCCGCCCTAGCGTGCCCACATATATCTCATTAATGCGACGCGGTCCTGGTCAGGCACGTCCACCTCTCTAACCTATCTGGACTCCAGGACTCAGGGACAGGAGATGTCCCTGAGTGTCGGTCAATAATGGTGTCAGACTGTCTTGCCTTCAATCCTATTGTTAGCGTGCTTTGCCCGCTTGCTCCCTTTCTTGGGTTGATTGGGCTCAGCACGGGCCTTGTCCTCGGGCAATGCAGCCCCGGCCTTCTCCCCTGGATGCCATCCTGGGAATTACTTCTCTCACAAAATGATAAGTTCACAAGTGAAATATAATAAATAGTTTCCAATCATCTAATACCACATCATGAGATGATGAGAGGATGATGATAATTTAGATTATGAGTATAATTATTCAAAAGGAAAATGCTAAGTTACCCTTTGAGCTTGCCCCTCTCATGGTGAATAATTCATTTTTTTTAATCATCCAGTTACAGTAATATAGATTATTATTTAGTAAGAATTTATTCATCGTCCAATTGCAGTATTTTGCAAATGATCATCTTGATTACAAGTTTGGATGGACCTGAACTAACATCAATGGCTGCCATGTTAACGTAAGTAATTTTAATTTTTAAATCTACAAACAATTTATGCATCCCTTCGCCTTCGGGGACTCATTTCTACGCGGCTCAGTCACTAACTCTGGCCTACAGCTATAGCATTAGCGTTTCTCCTACATTGTCCAAAGAGAAGTGCAAAAGAAGAAATATCGATCTTCAGGGAATTAACGTTTCTACCTTCTTTCTTTAAGCCCTAAGCTTTTAGCAAAACATATAATATGGATCGGCTACCATGTTTGATGATCTTTGCCATCGCTCCCACAAGATAATTTGCATTTGCTTTTTGGAATAGACTTTGCAGTTTTACGACTCGATCGTTCTTCATGATGTTTTTGACAGGTTCTTTTGTAGGGAATATCGAAAGCGGATGGATGATGCAGAAGATAAAGCATTCGATAAAATTCGACTGCGTAAGTTCATCAATTAGTGGCAAACGATTTTAATGGAGACTCTTCTCAAAACATGGTTCTGTATCCGATCCAAAACATAGTACGTTAAAGTTTTAAACTCAGATATCTAAGCCTTGTTATAGTCAAAATGATACGTACTGTTCGTTAAACTCATGGATTAGTTTAAAAAAAAAAGGGTTAAACGTTAACTAGCATGAAAAAGCATAAATGATAATTGGTTCTACAACAAGTGGCGCACATTGACATGTAAATAGCATAACTCGTAATTTTTTTTATTGAGAGGTGTCACAAAAATAAATTTACAAACTTATGTGGCTAGTTATGATACGCTAGATCTACTTTACACTAAAAAAAGTTTCGCAATCTAATGTATCAAGCAGGCTATATCAATTTGTGTCCTTATTTTTGTGAGATCTTTTTATAAACCAAACATTCCCATCCATTTATGCAACTTTATGCTTTGGAAGTTGAGGACTATAAGCGCGGAACGATGCAAATAGAAGAGCCTATAAAAGGGAAATGCAACGAGGAAAGCACGGAAATCATAATAGCCAGGTACAATCAACGAAAAATAATTTTATTGATTGCTGAAAGCTACAAAGAACAAATTATATCATAAAACCGCAAAGCTACAAGGAAAAAATTACATCATAAAGCCGCAAAGCTACAAGGAACAAATCACATCGTAAAGCAGCAGAACTACAGGGAACAAGTCGCAACAAGTTCTAGTGTCCGACCTTAAACCTAGAACATAAAATGGTCAGGGATAATCTAAAAGGACCAGGAGTCCGCACTGTTCTTAGACCCATCTGAAACAGGATAAACTGAAAATCTACAACGACGACGAAGATACCGCCAAGAATTAGAATATCTTGGAGTTGATTTCTACGTTGAGAGCTGCTTACCGGACGAAAGTCATTCACCACTACAACCAAGCCCGAACAAATTATGCTTCCGAGTAAGCATCAAGCTATGGAGAATGGCTTTAAAGTCGAGTCCTGTAAGCAAAAGGGAAAGAATGAGTGAGACACAATAAATAAAAGGAAAAGAACAAGAACAGGGGTTCAAGACCCCCACAATGGAGGATGGGCAGTTCCACCACATGTAATCATCCAGGATGGAACTGCCATGACCAGCAGCAACTTGAGAACAGCCAGAGGACCCGTCGTCCACTAGGGTGTGAAGATTTCGTCGAAGTCATGAAAGATAGAAGAAAAAGTAAAGGAACTTCGGAATAAAAGCGAAGAAAGACAAAGGAATTAAGAGCTTAAGCAGCAGAGCAAGAATCACATAATGAAGGAGAAAAGACAGAGTGGGTATAATGGGTTTCCCAACGTGAAAGAGGGTCCATATATAGGCGGGGTTGACGTTTGACCTACTGAGGCACCATAACTCCACGTATCACCATGTGTCCCCCCAAAGAATCAGAATCCCTCGATTATCGCAATCGCTGCAAAGTGTATCTGCTGGTACAATATGCAGAGTTAATGTTTGCACTACACGAACTCATGATGCAAAAATTGAAGGGGAATCATTCAACGCAAAACGTAACTGACTCCACTATTGCCACGTGGGAGTAAAATGTACGGTCGCTCGGCACACAGTGAAGAGGGTTGGGAGATCCAACAAAACGAAGGGTTAAGGAATGAAGAGAGAATTCCCCTCAGACCCCGCTCGAGAGGAATTGACAGGGTAATTATAAGGGATTTTTCCCACTGACTTAGAGCCCACTGGGCCTCAACCTAATACTCGGCCTAAGTGCCCCTAAGTCTGCGTAGGGGACGGAACATCTGCCAGGAAGAGGCGTCGAACGGTCAATAGGACGGATCAGCCTAGTCTTTGGCTGCTTTCAGAACCCAGAGACTTGCATAGAGCGTAGCGAAAAATGCGGAGGAAAGAGGCCAATATTAAAAACATGAACAAAAGGCTAAGCGGCTAGCGGCGTCGGAAGGGTTAAACCGGATGCCAGCGAGGTGGGTTGAGAATCTTGGAACCCAGTCGTGGGCTGTGGCCGCCTAAATAATAATAATAATAATAGAATATAATAAAGAAAGCCCAGCTGAGCATGGTCGTTCAAAACAGCAAAGCACAGTGCGATTAAAAGCAAGCACGGCACAGCCGGCTAGCGGGGTGGGTAGGAGCCCTACGAACCCCTTCATCATAATTCTCCAAACCAGCCACCAATGCAAAAAAGATACAAAGAAATGACATAAAGAACAAGGTATGTTTACTAATCAATATATATATGCAAGTCGTTGGGTTGCCACGCTGGTGGGAATATCGACAAGCACAAGCCTCTGAAGGTACTTTTGGTGAAAGATCTCAAACGTAGCTTCAGACTCTCCATAAGGAATGCCCGTATTGATCTACGGCCCTCGACGACCCCACGTCCCCACTCTTCGTCACGAAATCTTGGGAACCACTTTAGCTGCCTTTGTAAGGAGAGGGTGACATCTTAAAGACTTTGGTTCAGTTGCTCCAACCGCTCATTCTCCTCTCGTGCTCGGGATAAGTCATCCCGAAGATTTTGGTTAAGCTGCTCCAATTGCGATTTCTCCTCCTACGACTTATGCTAGTGTTTCTGCAACGCTCTGACTTTTTTTCCTTTTTGCGCTCGTCCGCCAGGTCGAGCGCCTCCTCTCCAGCTCATGCCTCAACAGTTCCTTCTCCTCCCTTTCACCACGAGCCTGATCCAAATTCTCCTGAACAACTGCCTCCTGATCATCCACAATGAAAGCTGCAAACTGGGAAGTACCCTGGCGACCAAAAGGAAAGGCTAGAAATAAAAGAAGAGAAAAGAGAGAGCGGAAAAGAAGGAGAAGGCGGGAAAGAAACTGTCAAACTTCATGGAAAAAGCTAGACAAGCACTCAACGACCCAATCAATAGCCTCATCTCGGCTCCCCTTCATGGCCAGCCGGGACATAGGTCGCCCTTTCAAAGCTGCAGTCTTTTCTCCCTTTTGCAGGCCCGTTTTTTAATACTTGAGTTGTCAGAGCTTGACTCAAAAGTGTACAAAATACGACATTAACAAGGAATTTCCATCGATCCTTTATCACTTCACTAGATCATATATATCACGATCTACATTCTAATCAAAGCATTATTTGATCAACATTCTTCTCGGATTGATCATCTTTCCTTTGATAATAAAAAAATTACTTAGCAGTTTGAAACTCAATATATTATAGCAAGTTAATTAGCAGACAGAGAGTGCAGATCGATATTGGTAGTTTCTTTGAATTAGTAATTTATTTATTTGTGATTGATGAAGAAAAACTTAAAGGTGTTTTCCCTAATTTAATATAAAACTATATATAGGTAACTATTATGAAAGGAAAATCTATATATGTCATGATGAAAGATTAATTATCAAAGATTAATTAAGATCAGACAATTTCATGAAATATTTGTGGTTTATAACATTCATTTCTCCCTATATTGATGACTGAAATCTTCACCTCCAGCACTGCACACAGTATTATGTACAAAGAACTTCAAATTTTCGTGGAAATTCTAATTTAGCCTAAGTGACACTCTTTTCAGTGAGACTCAAATCACGTTTGGGTCTATACTTTAAAATGACTAATTAATTATTTAATTGAAATTTTTTAAATTTATTATAAGAGCAAGAATTTCTTCAATTTAGATATTTAATTTAACTAAGAATTATATTTTATTTTCTCTCACATATTTTGTTTTTACCATGAGAATGACTTTTATTACATTAATTTACCTTTCTATTGGTCAATAATCAGCCTACTTGTGATGGATCCAGCTGGCCATAAATTATAAATATCAAGTTGTGAAATTACACCTGGTGGGCCCATTGACCTCGTGAAGATACCCAGAACAAGTCCTCCATTTTCTTCCTACCGCGTTCTGAGATTCATAGAGGAAATTGCTGAGGGGACTCAGTCGCTTCTACCTATATATATATATAAGAAAAAGAACAAGGATTGACAAGCATCCCGAGGTTGTTCCATCTTCGGCCTCTCTCTCTCTCTCTCTCTCTCTCTCTCTCTATAGCAGAAGATCGATCGAGATCATCATGTATGATCAGCTATCGTACGTGTCTGATGTTTGCAAGTTCTTGCCCAAGGTTTGCAGCTAGCTTCTCATGCATGTAATATTTCCTTTTGGCTTTAAATCCCTTTATTCATTTGGAAATAAATAAATTTTCTTCGTTTTTTTTGGGATGATCACAGGTTTGTTTTGCATGGGATGAAGGTGGATGAATTAATATTGGTGTCGACGATGCTGATAAAGGGCAATAATTGTCGGAGACTGATCACAGTTGCAAACAAAACATGCATTGACCATGTCCGAACAACATTGGTAAAGTGTCGAACCCATGCATGCAAAACAAGGTTAAGCCTAATTAATTTTCATAATATTAATGATATATTAATTATGGTTATGCACTCATCATATTAGAAAAATCCTTTGCGCTCTAGTCTTGATTTGAGATGGCATCGAACATTTTGGCATTACACCCAACATGCATGTTTCTCTTCCTTTTGTCTATACTCTTTTATGGGCCAGGGCCTTTCATAATTAATTAGAAAATTTTCATTTGGACAAGGGGTTTAAATCGGTTTAGTCCAGTCCGGGAATGTCACACCCGGGCCCAATCTTAGCCTAGGCCCATAGAGAAGCTCTATTGCTAAGTAAAACCGTTCTATTTATGAGTTGTGTGTGCACTCTTATTTTATTTATTTATTTATTATTACTATTATTTTATCTTCTTCATTATTATTTTTATTATTTAGTTTTTCTTCCTATCTTCTCTTCCCCACCAGACGGTTTCCTCGACAGTTTTCCTAACCCGTTACCCATGTACTAATTTTTCTCAACAACTGCTCTCACTCATCATTTTATTTCCCTCTCCCATGCGCCTTCGATGCCATTTTGAAATATTCTCACATAAACTTTACCTTGTAAATGCTCTTTCTCTTATCTTCTCCTTCAATTGATTTTTCTTTATCCACTAGTCACATCCCGTTTCAAACGTGCACCCACTTCGACAACTTCCATTGTTGCACGACTTCCACACCCACCACATTACTACGCCGCTACTAAGCTGTATCTTTGCCACCAACATACAAGCAGAGGACCACCGCCTCACACCTCCGGCAGACAGTCTTCCAGTGCATGCACCGCCACATGCAAGCCTCCTCCTCCTCCTCTGTTTTTCTACACTGAAACAGAGCAATGTCACCCCACTACAAGAAAAATAGGTATTTTGACCATTCTTTTGCAACGAAATTGACTATTTGTGACAAAATAGATTTATTTTTGCTGAAAATAGTTATTTCGCTGGAAATAACTAGTCGCAAATAAGCAGTTTTCTTGTAGTGGGGCCCCAAACTTAGGAGCAAGCTGCCACACGTCTCCTCCTCCATAAACCACCTTCCACCTCCAGACCATGCAGGACGCACGACAGAAGCAACTAGTCGCGCCTAGTTGTAGCACCATGGGATACAACCCCCATGGCCCAGCCTCTCCGTGACCTTAAACGGGAACTAGCCCCACACACACGTCAGCCCCTGCACGATCACCCACCACTCTCAAGCAGCTTCGTAGGCAGTATAAGACATCAGAGGACAAGCCTCCACATTCGGACGTTGCTCTGGGTGACTATATAAATTATAACATGATTTATAATTTATTATTAATTGATAGTATATATTATTTAATATTTCATATAGTCAATAATAATAAATTAGATAAAAATTACATCATTAGCTTATATAATTACTATATAAAATTAATATATTAAATTATTAAAAATATTTTAAATATATATAGTTCGGTCTGGTCCACCCTCAAGTATGTCACAATACCTCTTATAGAACCCAATGCGATCCTCCACCTTAGAATTCCACCCTTTACCATGATAACCATAGAATTCAAACCACCGAGATTTCCTTGGCTTCTCCCTTATCTTATCTCCCAAATCAGTTACGATTGAATGATACAAATAAACACTTATCTACTCTAAGAGATAACTCTTGACTGTATTTAAATTTATGTTATTATGTATCCTTGTATTTCAAAACTTCTTCTGAAATTGTATATAAATGAGAACAGTCACACGGTTTATGGCATTAAGGCCAATACCATTTTACAGAGTTTTACAGAGTATCACAGCCATTGGCATACGCCTAATTTCAATCGATCATCTCCTTCTCACCTATGGCCTCCTCTTCTTTCGCTTCCTCCAATGTTACTTTTGCTCCTCCAAACATTGGTCATCTGGTATTGATCAAACTGAGTGACTCAAACTATCTCATATGGCCATCTCAGATTGTGCCAGTGCTGAAAAGTCATGACTTGATGGGTTTCGTGGATGGTTCTGAGCCGTGTCCATCAAAGTCTCTTGATGGTTCTCTTAATCCAGAATATATTCTCTAGAATAAGAGAGATCAGTGTGTGTTAAGTTGGATCAATGCCACTTTGTCTGACAAGGTGCTAGCCTCTATCTATGGCATCATATCTGCTCGAGAGGTGTGGAGTTCTCTGGCAAACAAGTTTGCCTCTCAATCCAGAACCCGTGTACACCACCTAAAGCGAAAGCTGTAGACTCTTCATCAAGGGTCAATGAAGTGCATTGATTTTCTTGAAAAAGCGAAGTTGGTGTCAGATGAATTAGTTGCATTTGGTAAGCCACTTGAGGATGATGACTTAATGTCTTATATCGTGAGTGGTCTCAACCCCTCCTTTAATCCTTTTATAACTTCTCTGTCCTTTGCTACTAGAAACAAGAATGTTTCTTTTGAAAATTTTCAAACCGAGCTCTTGTCATATGAGCTATTATTGGAAAACCAGAATACTGCTATACCACCTGAGACTAATAATTTTGCATTCTTCACTCCCAAATCCAACCAACAGCAGTACAACCGCAAACTCAAAAACCCAAATAAACCATATTCACATCCTTCATATTCACAAAATCCTCGTCCTCAATATTCACCAAAACCCTCTGGTTTACCTTCCTCAACTCAGCCAAATCAGCAGCAGCACTCATTTTCCACTCCCAAGTCACCTTGTCAAATATTGAGGCATTAGATTGCTTTCACATAATGGATTATGCATATCAGAGTCGTCATCCACCAACCCAGGTAGCTGCTATGGTGGCACATAGCAATGCTGAGCAAGAGGAAGAGAAATGGTTTGCTGACAGTGGAGCTAATCAACACATTACTGCCAATCTGGAGCATCTCACTCTGCAACAACCATACACAGGACAAGAAAATGTAGTTGTTGGTAATGGCCAAGGTTTGAGTATTGCACATACTGGTACTGCTATTTTTCATACGTCTGAAGCTAAATTAAACCTCAAACGTGTCCTCCATTGTCCTCAAGCTTCTACCAATTTGCTTTCCATCAATCAATTCTGTCTTGATAATCATTACTTCTTTATTCTATCTAGTACTCATTATTTTGTCAAGGACATACAAACGGGGATGATACTACTGGAAGGCAGGAGTGAAGGGGGTCTCTATCCAATCCATTTGCAGTCAATGCCTATCAATAAATCACATGCTTTGGCAGCCGTAGTAGGAATTAAAACCCCAGTTTCAGTTTGGCATCTAGATTAGGATATGCATCTCTTCCCATTGTATCTCAGTTATTAAATAAACATTCCTTACCTGTTGAAGGATCAGTGAATAAAATGCACTTTTGTGAACCTTGCCAACTTGGCAAAGGTAAACAACTTCCTTTCAAACCTTCTACTCGTGTTTCTTTCTTTCCTTTGCAATTAATTCATACCGATGTATGGTCTTGTTCTATCAAATATCTCAATGGATGCAAGTATTATGTTATATTCATTGATGACTTTTCACGATTCTCATGGCTTTATCCTCTCCAAAATAAATATGATGTATATGCTTGTTTTGTTAAATTCAAAATGCTAGTTGAAAACCAATTTTCCTGCGAAATTAAACAATTACAATCGGATGGAGGTGGAGAATACATGTCCAACCAATTTTAATCATTTCTTTCCTCCAATGGAATCCAACATCGCCTTACTTGTCCTCATACACCCCCAACAAAATGGGATTACTGAACGCAAACACCATCATGTGGTGGAAATGGGACTGTCTCTGTTAGCTCAGTCACTTTTGCCCACTAAATTATGGGTTGATGCCTTTTTAGCATCCATTTTTCTCATTAAGAGACTGCCAACACCTACTCTTGATAATCAAACACCATATCTTAAACTATTTGGCAAGCATCCTGATTATACCTCCCTACGCACCTTTGGTTGTGCTTGTTTTCCATTATTGTGACCATTTGCAACTCACAAATTGATGTTCATATCCAAACGTTGCATATTTCTGGGTTATAGTTCCCATAAAAATGGATATAGATGCTTGGATCTTGTCACTCAAAAAGTGCTAATCTCACGGCATGTTATGTTTAATGAGAATACATTTCCTGCTAAGGATGGATTGCAGTCCTCTGAACCTCTTCCAATGGTCTTCTCTCAAGGTACGTTTTTACCTTCTCCTTCTTTTTCTTTATCTACTTCTAATTTACCACATTTATCTCCAACCATTTCAGATTCACCTGATTCTCCTCTAGAATCCTTACCTGCCCCTACTTCTCCTAATATTTCCACTCTACCTGCCCCTACTTCTCCTACTTCTCCTAATACTTCTCCCACACCTAGTCCAACTCCTATCCTCTCTATACCCGAAGTTTCCTCTTCTTCCAATCAATCTCATCACCCCATGACAACTCGCTCCCAAACAGGTAACCTCAAGTCTCGCACATTTTCAAACTTTAAACTCTATTCCACCAAATATCCTCTCCAAGCTTTATCCAGTAATGTGACTCCACATGAACCAAACTCTTACCGACAAGATGCTTTATTATGTGAATGGTGTGCTGCTATGAGAGAGGAATATGATGCTTTATTGGCTAATGAGACATGGAAGCTATGTCTTAGACCTGTTGATCATAATGTGGTAGGAAATAAGTGGGTGTATAAAGTCAAACAAACACCCACAGGTGAGGTTGACAGACTCAAAGCAAGATTAGTAGCTTTGGGATTTGCTCAAGAAGAAGGTATTGACTTTACTGAGACTTTTAGTCCAGTAATTAAGCCTTCTACTGTACGGGTGCCTCTTACACTTTCTGTTCAATTTGATTGGAAAATTAGACAGCTTGATGTATCTAACGCTTTTCTTCATGGGATCTTGCTAGAGGATGTATATATGGAGCAACCTAAGGGGTTTGTTAATTCAAATTTTCCAGATTATGTTTGCAAACTGACCAAGTCACTTTGTGGCCTCAAACAAGCACCTCGTGCTTGGTTTATGCGTCTATCTCAAACTCTACTTGAATTCGGTTTTCTATCCTCACCAATGGATGCCTCCTTATTTGTCTATCATAAGGGCAATATTCATCTATTTATCCTCATCTATGTAGATGATATCCTTGTTACAAGTACAGATCCTTCTCTCATTCAGTCTCTAATCAAGAAGCTGCAGACCGAGTTCAAGATGAAAGACCATGGTCCTTTAGGCTATTTTCTCGGCATCCAAGCAAGTCGTGACTCTTTTGGACTACATCTTCGACAGTACAAGTATATTGGGGATCTTCTTCATCAAACCAAGATGGCTGGGGCCAAACCTGCTTCCTCTCCTTGTACCACAGGCCTTAAATTATCCGTTCATGTTGGTGAGCCACTCACTACCTCTCAAATTACATAATATCGACAAACTGTGGGAGCTCTCCAATATTGCACCTTGACTAGACTTGATATAGCATTTTCTGTCAACCAATTATGTCAACATATGCATTGTCCTAATTCTGTTCATTGGACAGCAGCAAAACTTGTCTTACGATACTTAAAAGGCACCATTGATCTGGGATTGTGGTACACTAAGGGTGAGCAAACTCTTCAGGCCTTTTGTGATTCAGACTGGGCTGGTAATCCCAATGATCGAAGATCAACTACCGGGTATGGTGTTTTCTTTGGCTCTTGCTTAATCTTGTGGACTGCCAAGAAACAATCTGTGGTAGCTCGTTCTAGCACTGAAGCAGAATATAAGGCATTAACTATTACTACTGCTGAGCTGTATTTGCTTCGTATGCTCCTTAAAGAACTTCATATTTCTTTGCCTACAGCTCCTACTATTTGGTGTGATAACAATGGTGCTCTTGCTCTTGCTTCTTATCATGTGTTTCATGCTCGCACTAAACATATTGAAGTTGATTTTCACTTCATCCGTGAGAAAGTTGCTAATCGAGATATTTCCCTTCAGTTTATTGGTTCTTATGATCAAACTGCTTATATAATTACAAAGGGACTAAGTTTAGCTCCGTTTTGTCTGCTTCGTGACTAGCTAATGGTAGTTTCTCTCCCCATTAGCTTGCGGGGGGATGATAAACACATAATTCAAACCATCGAGATTTCCTTGGCTTCTCCCTTATTCCTAGATCAGTTACGATTGAATGATACAAATAAACACTTATCTACTCTAAGAGATAACTTTTGACTGTATTTAAATTTCTGTTATTATGTATCCTTGTATTTTAAAACTTCTTTTGAAATTGTATATAAATGAGAATAGTCACACGGTTTATGGCATTGAGGCCAATACCATTTTATAGAGTTTTACATACCACACTTCAGTCCACCATTGATGATGTTTGTGATTACACCATATCCCAGAACCTGACCAGCCGACCTGTCAGCACCGGATGGATTCCATCTCCCGATGATAACATCGTGGCATGACGGCTTTGGTGACTGTGGAGTCATCCAGAACCAAAGTGCTATTTTGAATGAGATTATTGGCCGGGTTAATGGCCACAAGGTCAGGGTTGTTCAATAGGTCCACTCCTATGGCTTTTCCACACCTCCCATAGTTGTAGTTCCTGAATAATGACAATTTTTTGTATACATCACAAAAAAAATATATAATTGAAAGACAAAAAGTCATATAGATAATGTAATTGTAAAGGTGATACTGATATATACTGACCATGAAAGTTGGATAAGACCTCGGCCATAATATTGCCTGCTAGGAGCACAAGGATAATTTGGATCCGAAGCATAGTAGGATCCAGGGTTTTGTTCCCTTAGATAGCAATATCCCCAAGAGTATGGGCCATCTGGTGCGCTTGCCCATCCTCCTGCATATACATATCACAACACAGGTTAATTCTCTGTGAACCGAAATTTTTGGTCTGGACCGAACCAGTCCCAAAAAAGTTTGAAATCAATATAAATCAATATATATTCCATGTGGTTATGCAATTTCTTTTTCTCTATTTGTCCAAAAAAGTCACTACATAAATCAGCACTTTCTAGTGATTTTCAATCAATATGTCATATAATAGTGGTTTTCTTGACTTTTATCAATTGAATCGAGTATGGTTTTCTTCATAAAAAATCGCATTAAGAATTTGCATCAAATAGCAATTTTATTTTATATATAATAGTGATAAATATTATAATGATTTTATTTATATATATATAATAGTGATAAATATTATAGTAATGTTATTTTTTATTTATATATTATAGTAATTTTATTTTTAGTAATAAATATTATAATAATTTTATTATAGTGATTTTTTAATATTAATAAATATTGTAGTGATTTTATTTTACTTTATATATAATAATGATAAATATTATAATGATTTTATTTTTAATTTATATATAATAGTGATAAATATTATAATGATTTTATTTATATATTATTTATATATTATATATTATAGTAATGTTATTTTTTATTTATATATTATAGTGATTTTATTTTTAATTTATATATAATAGTGATAAATATTATAGTAATGTTATTTTTTATTTATATATTATAGTGATTTTATTTTTAATTTATATATAATAGTGATAAATATTATAGTATTTTATTTTTTATTTATATATAATAGTGATTTTATTTTTTATTTATATATTTTAGTGATTTTATTTTTTATTTATATATAATAGAGATAAATATTATAATGTTTTTATTTTTTATTTATATATTATAATGATTTTATTTTTTATTTATATTTAATAGTGATTTTATTTTTTATTTATATATTATAGTGATTTTATTTTTTATTTATATATTATAGTGATTTTATTTTTTATTTATATATTATAGTGATTTTATTTTTTATTTATATATTATAATGATTTTATTTTTTATTTCTATTTAATAGTGATAAATATTGTAGTGATTTTATTTTTTATTTATATATTATAGTGATTTTATTTTTTATTTATATATTATAGCGATTTTATTTTTTATTTATATATTATAGCGATTTTATTTTTTATTTATATATTATAGTGATAAATATTTTTTATTTATATATTATAGTGATTTTATTTTTTATTTATATATTATAGTGATTTTATTTTTTATTCATATATCATAGCAATTTTATTTTTTATTTATATATTATAGCGATTTAATTTTTTATTTATATATTATTGCAATTTAATTTTTTATTTTATATTTATATATTATAATGATTTTATTTTTTATTTATATTTAATATTGATAATTATAGTAATGTTATTTTTTATTTATATATTATAGTAATTTTATTTTTAGTAATAAATATTATAATAATTTTAGTATAGTGATTTTTTAATATTAATAAATATTGTAGTGATTTTATTTTACTTTATATATAATAATGATAAATATTATAATGATTTTATTTTTAATTTATATATAATAGTGATAAATATTATAATGATTTTATTTATATATATATAATAGTGATAAATATTATAGTAATGTTATTTTTTATTTATATATTATAGTGATTTTATTTTTTATATATATATAAATATTATAGTTTTTATTTTTTATTTATATATTATAATGATTTTATTTTTTATTTATATTTAATAGTGATTTTATTTTTTATTTATATATTATAGTGATTTTATTTTTTATTTATATATTATAATGATTTTATTTTTTATTTATATTTATTATAGTGATTTTATTTTTTATTTATATATTATAGTGATTTTATTTTTTATTTATATATTATAGTGATTTTATTTTTTATTTATATATTATAATGATTTTATTTTTTATTTCTATTTAATAGTGATAAATATTGTAGTGATTTTATTTTTTATTTATATATTATAGTGATTTTATTTTTTATTTATATATTATAGCGATTTTATTTTTTATTTATATATTATAGCGATTTTATTTTTTATTTATATATTATAGTGATAAATATTTTTTATTTATATATTATAGTGATTTTATTTTTTATTTATATATTATAGTGATTTTATTTTTTATTCATATATTATAGCAATTTTATTTTTTATTTATATATTATAGCGATTTAATTTTTTATTTATATATTATTGCAATTTAATTTTTTATTTTATATTTATATATTATAATGATTTTATTTTATATTTATATTTAATATTGATAAATATTATAGTTATTTTATTTTTTATTTATATATTATAGTGATTTTATTTTTTATTTATATATTATAGCGATTTTATTTTTTATTTATATATAATAGTGATAAATATTTTTTATTTATATATTATACTGATTTTTTATTTATTTATATATTATAATGATTTTTTTTATATATTTAATAATGATAAATATTATAGTGATTTTATTTTTTATTTATATATAATAATGATAAGTATTATAGAATGTTTGTGAATAGTTATGAGTAGAGATTGAAGTGAGTTTGTAGGTCCCATTGAAAGTATTTTAAATTGTTTGGCATGTGAAAGATTTTCAAAAGTACGAGAATACTTGGAAAGTGTTGAAGATACTCTAATACCCAAACACAGCCTAAGACGCGACTCAGTCACTAACTCTGGCCTACAGCTATAGCGTTAGCATTTCTCCTACATTGTCCAAAGAGAAGTGCAGAAGAAGAAATATCGATCTTCAGGGAATTAACGTTTCTACCTTCTTTCTTTAAGCCCTAAGCTTTTAGCAGAACATATAATATGGATCGGCTACCATGTGTGATGATCTTTGCCATCGCTCCCACAAGGTAATTTACTTTTTGGAATAGACTTTGCAGTTCTACGACTCGATCGTTCTTCATGATGTTTTCGACAGGTTCTTTTGTAGGGAATATCGAAAGCGGGTGGATGATGAAGATGAAGCATTTGATAAAAGTCGACTGCGTAAGTTCATCAATTAGTGGCGCAAACGATTTTAATGGAGACTCTTCTCAAAACATGGTTCTGTATCCAATCCAAAACAGAGTACGTTAAAGTTTTAAACTCAGATATCTAAGCCTTGTTATAGTCAAAATGATACGTACTGTTCGTTAAACTCATGGATTAGTTAAAAAAAAAAAGATTAAACATTGACTAGCATGAAAAAGCATAAATGATAATTGGTTCTACAACAAGTGGCGCACATTGACATGTAAATAGCATAACTCGTAATTTTTTTTATTGAGAAGTGTCACGAAAATAAATATATAAACTAATGTGATTAGTTATGATACGCTAGATCTATTTTACATTAAAAAAAAATTCACAATCTAATGTATCAAGCAGGCTATATCAATTTGTGTCTTTATTTTTGTGAGATCTTTTATAAACCAAACATTCCCATCATTTATGCGACTTTATGCTTTGGAAGGTAATGATACTCTTCATTTTAGATTTATCATCCATAATCATTCATGCTAATGTGACACAGTGGTTTCATATGTCTATAACTTATAGCTATTTTTTTTTTTATATACATTTAGAGAGGGGGTCGAACCCATGATCTCCATTTTGAAGATGTGTATATTGTGTTAGAGCACTCTCATTAGATTAGTTAAAACTTAAATTTATTGAGTATTTAGTTATTAGAGAGCAAAATATACTCACAATGGATTAGTTAAATTTCAAATATTTGGAATTTAGTTACAGTGACTTTCAATTTTTTTTTCAAATTTAAAGGTTACTGTACATGCATCAAATACATATTTCATTAATTATTTTTCTCTCCCTTTCTTTCTATCACATATTTTATCACAATTGGTATATTAATTTGAGTTAGTGATATATTAATTTAATAAGAATATGATTATTAATTAATATATAATAGGTAGAATAGTAAAATATGATAAAATAAATTAATTAATAATTAAAAAATTAAATATTTTTAAACTTATTAGTTATTTATTACTATACAATGTATAAATGTATAATCTAATATGGAGATTTGATGTGAATAACTAAAATGAAATTCATCTTATATTATTTTATTGTTATATATTGAAAAAATATCTATTCCAATGTAGAGATTTATATAAATAGAATAGTTAAAAATTAAATTTCTCTTATATTTATAAAAAATATCATTTAATTTTAACTAATCCAATGAAAATACTCTCAGTAGGCCACATGCCCTACGGCCCAACTTAACTGGTTAATTGTGCTAAATGAATATGTATGAGTGAAAACAATAATATTTATCTCTTGTAAATCATGGAGCAGTTTTAGGAGGAATCAATGGGCTTTTGTTTTGTGGCCTAGGCTCAGTCTTCAGCCTGTACCTGGAAGTATGGGCTTCTGTGCAATGTTGCCTTTTATTGCGGCCTGTATATAGTATGTAACTATGTATGATTATCTCACTTTTATCTCATTAAATAAGGAATAATATATTTATTATTATTAAATAATTATTTATTACATTTATTACTATTAATATACCACATACTATTTAATATGATTAAAATATAATGAGAGTGTGATGTATAGCATTACTCATTATAAAAATTATGAAAATGATAGATAGTCAAATGTTTTTACACTTATTTATATAATTATGTTTTAAATGAGGAGTATTTTTGTAATAAAAATAATATTAATTTACATAAATATCTTCATTTTAAAATATAATTATAAAAATAATTGTATATATACCGTTATTAGACAATGTTAAGGGATCGAGAAATGTGTCTCTACGTTATATGATACGTACAATTACATTTTTTTCTAAATATTTTTAAATATTTTTTAAAAAAAAGTCACTAAAAATCACTGCCCAAAAAAAATAAAAATAAAAAAGTATCCATCACTTTGGGACACCATTCTATGTCCCCAAGCATTTTCTATCATTATTATTTGAGCAGTGCTACAGTCAACAAATTTGTATCCCGAATAGGTTACCGAATAGTGTATATCAATTTTTTAATTTTTATTTATCTTTTTCATGTATTTTTTTAATTACCGTAAACATTTAAAAAAAATTTATAACATTATTAAAAAAATATATTCTTAATTATTAAGTAAAAAAAAATTAAAAAAAATTAAAAAAAAATTTATTCGGGACACTATTGGATCCCGAATTCGGGACCAAAGCATTTTCTATCATTATTATTTCTTGCGTCAATCTTCTTTGTTGACTTTTCTCTATCCTGGGGTGGTCTAGGCAAGATTTATTACATTTTATGAAGTCCAGCCATTACACGCCGTGACAACGTTAGATAGAAACTTGAGGCCGAAGCAACTGCACGCATTTTTCCTTCCATCTGCGTCATGCCTAGTCACGTCCAACGCGATCCAAGTAGTCAGTAACCTGGGTTTTGGTATCAATTAAGACCGAAGTGCCGACAATTCCATTAATATATATCTCTCTCTCTGCCAGATTCCAGTAATTATTAGCAAATAGCAACAGTAGTAGTACTACTTGATCTTGAAGGTAAAAGATATCGATCGAGCCTTTCATGAACTTGTCAAGATATATTTTTTCTTCGTGTTTTACTTTCTAATCGTCTTTGCTATATGCTATAGCTATATATTGTTTTTCGTGTTTTTTTTTTCCTTATTTTCTCATTGATTTCTGTTAGTTTGAGCTCTTAATTTGTTGTTTGTGTGTATTAACAGCTCACTTGCCAATAATCAAGCAAATATTCTCTCCATATTTATACCTCCAAGATTTTAGGAATTACTCTTTATGTTTTGTAACTGTAAATACATACTATATTGTAATAGTTACCTTAGATAGATTATACCATATTGTAATAGTTACCTTAAATAGATTTATTTCCTGTATCTATTTATTCTAATCTCTTTTCACTGTAAAAGTAAGAGTTTCAAAAATACAAAGTTTTATTTCTTGACATGGTATCAGCCTAATCGATCTTTTCCTATGGCTTCCCCCTCCCCATACCTCCTTCACCCATCCGACTCCCCTAGCCTCATCCTTGTCTCTGGTCTTCTCACCGGTGACAATTTTCCCAAATGGCAAAAAGCCATGACCCGTGCTCTCAACGCCAAAAACAAATTAGTTTTTGTTGATGGCACTCTCCCTCCACCCGACCCTACTTCTACAGATTACAAACAATGGAATCAAACTAAAGATATGGTTCTCACCTGGCTTCTCAACTCCATCAGTCCCTCCTTAGCTAACTCCCTTGAATTTCACACTGACCCTCGAGAAGTCTGGCTTGATCTTCAGTCTCGTTTTTGCCATGGCAATAATGCCAGGATTTATCACCTCAAGCGTGAGTTATCATCTCTGCAACAACACACCCAGTCGATTCATGACTATTACAATCAAATCAGGCAAATATGGGATGAACTCAGCCATTTACAAAAAACCAACGATCTGAAAAAATTACAGCAACAATTTGAAGATGAGAGAGTTTACCAATTTTTACTCGGCCTAAATGATTCTTTTTCCCAACTCCGAACCCAAATCCTTGCCATGGAAACCCTTCCCCCCATCACCAAAATTTTTTCTATTCTTTTTCAGGAAGAGCAACAGCGTCTCCTTCATGTCCGACCAACAATGGCGTCGGAAGCAACCCATGCCTTCGCCGCTCACTCTGGTGGTCCTCCAAAGAAGCCCCTGCTCTGCACCGAATGCGGCAAGCACGGCCACACTCGTGACCGATGTTGGCGGATCATTGGGTATCCCACAAGTCGTGAGTCCCGCGGCAAACAGCCGTCTTCCATCCTCGGCAAACCCCCTTCCTCGTCGCCCATGGTCCACCAAGTTTCTTCCTCATCTCCGATTCCCAGTTTAACGCCCGATCTATACCAGAGGTTACTCGATTTGCTCAAGCCGCCCACTCCCACCGCAAACTTCGTCGGTAACGTCTCCTCCTCTTTCTCTTTTGATAGCTACCGTGACTGGGTGGTCGATAGTGGCGCCACCGACCATCTCTGCCATGACCGAACCCTGTTCTCCTCCATGATTTCTCCATCCTCTGACCGAATGGTCACTTTACCGAATGGAAGCCTAATTAAAATTGAGGGAGTCGGCACTTGTGTCTTAGCCGAACACCTCATTTTACGAAATGTCCTTTTTGTTCCTCAATTTCTATTTAATCTTCTTTCTGTCCCTCAACTCACCACAACTAATTCTTGTACTAAACATATTGAGATTGATTGTCACATTGTTCGAGATAAAATTCGCTCCGGCCTTCTCAATGCTATTTACACCTCCACCCATGAGCAAGTTGCTGACATCTTCACCAAACCATTGGGCCGGGATCTCTTCCATCATTTTTTATCCAAGTTGGGCATTACAGACCTCCATGCACCAACTTGAGGGGGCGTATTAACAGCTCACTTGCCAATAATCAAGCAAATATTCTCTCCATATTTATACCTCCAAGATTTTAGGAATTACTCTTTATGTTTTGTAACTGTAAATACATACCATATTGTAATAGTTACCTTAGATAGATTATACCATATTGTAATAGTTACCTTAGCTAGATTTATTTCCTGTATCTATTTATTCTAATCTCCTTTCACTGTAAAAGTAAGAGTTTCAGAAATACAAAGTTTTATTTCTCGACAGTGTGTATGTTAATGGTGGTTATACATGCAGGTACTTAAATTTATAATTGATCACTTGAGAAGTCAGGTCTTGCATGAGTTACATGCATGCAGGTACTTAAATTTATAATCTGTTAATGGTGCTTGTTTTGCAGTTACTTTGTCTGGCAATTCAATGGTGATTAGACCTTGTTCAAGAAACACCATGATTAAAAACAAGTCAGATCTCACAATGAGAGTGGATGTGATAGTGCATCCTGGCAACTTTCTATCAAAGGCGAGTGTGCCTGAAATCCCAGCTGGAGAGCACAGGTATATCTGCTATGCAGATTTCGGCATTGAAACCAATGTCAACCGCAACGTCGAAGTGCTTGCTTACTGCGACGGTGCCAAGGAAAAGGACAAGAAACCTATTCCAACATCCGAGATAAGGGACAATCAAGGAATTGAATTGACGTACATGAACGGAAAGGTCGACTATCATCGTGTCAAGGGAAATATGATTGAGATGAATGGGTATATACGTACATGACTTGATCATCGTAGATCATGATGATGCATGCCTCTTGAACAATTTAATTATTAATTTCCTTGATGATCTTTTGCTCATGTCTTAATATAATTATTTCTTTTATTAGGGTAATCATCCTGATGAAACACGCAGCCAGAAAAATCAGGTCAATATTGTGGAAAATGGAAGATCATAAAGAACTGAGAAGTGCTGTTCTCGAGAACAACCGCGGCCTCTTGCAACCTGATGGAAAGAATAAGATTGCTCACGGAGATGGCTTGGGTACTCTTGAACCAAGTACTAGAGCTGGACCCGTTGGATGAAGGACGTGTGACTGTGACGTCTCTCGTGTTTTATTATATATATATATATATATCTATATATATATATATAGAAGACGCGTCCCTCATCCAACGGGTCCATCTTGACTCACATGATATCCAATTTATATATAATATATATGTATATATATATAATTAGTAATTACCCTCCAATAATGTATGATTGTGTAGTAGTACTTGTCGCGCTTCTTTCATGCACCCTACATATACGCTTCTTAATTTGTACAATGTAATACTTATTTTTTTTCTTTTGCATATATATATGCAGGTTGTCTATATTATATACTTCTTCAATATATATTGGTTTTTGTTTGGATATATATGAATTAAATTATCAAACTCTCTTCTAGCTTTCCATTAGCTTAATTAATAGTATTTTTGGAACAGGTTATAATGATTTAAATTCACTTGTAAGCGACATACATGGATGATCAGGCCGATTTGTTTATCTTAAATTTAATATCGTAATATATAAGCTCCGTATACGCACCTTTAATTCTAACATAAGTAGTGCAGATCGATATTGGTAGTTTCTTTGAATTAGTAATTTATTTATTTGTGATTGATGAAGGAAAAAACTTAAAGGTATTTTCCCTCATTTAATATTGAACTATCTATATATATATATATATATTATATATATCGGTAACCATTATGAAAGGAAAATCAATATATATATATGTCATGAAAGATTAATTAAGATCAGACAATTATATCATGAAATATTTGTGGTTTATAACATTAATTTCTCCCTATATTAATGACTGAAATCTTCACCTCCAGCACTGCACGCAGTATTACAAAGAACTTCAAATTCCAGAGAAAAATCTAAGTTAGCCAAAGTGACACTCTCCAAGAGAGACTCAAACTTAGGGGTGTAAACTCAAACCGGAAAACCGGACCGGACCGGACCGAACCGGACCGGTTTTACCGGTTTTGAACCGGTCCGGTCCGGAACCGGTTTTTAAAACGTAAAAACCGGCCGGTTCCGGTCCGGTTCCGGAATTTTTTGGACCGAACCGAACCGGACCGGACCCGTTGATTAAAAAAAATAAAAAATAATATTTTTATATATAAGTTTTATACAAAATATTTTATATATATTAAATATTAATATATATAAGTTTTATATATAATGTATAATTATAAATTTTTATGTGAAATTTTATATATAACATATATATTCATATATGAAATAATTTCTTATTATAATTTATAAATTATTACATAAAATGTTAATACTAAATCACTAAAAGTTTATAACTAATACTAATATATAACTTATAACTATACCAATAGTCTAATATTAATACTATTATATAGTCTAATATATTAATAAAAGTATAAAACAGTTTTTTTTTAATCAATTTTTTTTTTTATAAACAAATTTTTAATGACAAATTGTGAAATTTATATTTTTAAAAAACTGAAAAACCGGACCGGACCGAAAACCGGTAAAACCGGAAGTACCGGTTTAGGAGGGTAACCGGTGCGTAATCGGTTTTGAAAAATATAAAACCAGTACATACCGGTTCGGTCCTAGATTTTATCCAAAACCGGACCGGACCGGACCGGTTACACCCCTACTCAAACTATATTTGGATCTATACTTTAAAATGACTAATCAATTATACAATTTGGAGTCTCTTTGAAACCATTATAAAGAGCAAAAATTTTTCATTCTCAAACAATATATGATATTTCCACTCCCAATCTATCTTTATTACTCAGTAAGGGGCACGTATCACATTCTGTTAAATATATATTAATGGAGCTAGCTATTAGTACTGCAAGTGGTTAAGGGACTAGGTTTTCGCCAACTTAGATATTTAATTTAACTAAGAATTATATTTTATTTTCTCTCACATATTTTAATTTGTTTTTACCATGAGAATGACATTTATTACATTAATTTACCTTTTTTATTGGTCGGTCGGTCAACTTACTTACATAAACAAAATAATTAGTTAATTTGTTGGGAGGGGGGGGTTTGCACTGATCAATAATCAGCCCACTTTTGATGGATCCAGTCCATATCTTTAATGAGTCCGGCCTGGCCATAAATTATAAATATCAAGTTGTGAAAATTACACATGGTGGCCCCATTGACCTCGTGAAGATACCCAGAACAAGTCCTCCATTTTCTTCCCACCACGTTCTGAGATTCATCGAGGAAATTGCTGAGGGGACCCAGTCGCTTCTATCTATATACATATATATATATATATATATATATATACATACACAAGCATTAACAAGCTGCATTCCGAGCTAGGTTGTTCCATCTTCGGCCTCTCTCTCCCTATAGCAGAAGATCGATCGAGATCATCATGTATGATCAGCTATCGTACGTGTCTGATGTTTGCAAGTTCTTGCCTAAGGTTTGCAGCTAGCTTCTCATGCATCTAATATTTCTTTTTGGCTTTAAATCCCTTTATTCATTTGGAAATAAACAATTTTTCTTCTTTTTTTTTTGGGATGATCACAGGTTTGTTTTGCATGGGATGAAGGTGGATGAATTAATAATGGTGTCGACGATGCTGATAAAGGGCAATAATTGTCGGAGACTGATCACAGTTGCAAACAAAACATTGACCATGATGTCCAAACAACATTGGTCAAGTGAAGAACCCACGCATGCAAAACAAGGTTAAGCCTAATTAATTGTCATAATATTAATGATATATTAATTATACATGGCTATGCACTCATCATGTTAGAAAAATCCTTTGCGCTCTAGTCTTGATTTGAGATGGCTTCGAACATTTTGGCATTACACCCAACATGCATGTTTCTCTTCCTTTTGTCTATACTCTTTATGGCCCAGGGCCTGACTTCATAATTAATTTAGAAAATCTTCATTTGGGCTATCGGTGTAAATCGGTCCGGTTTGGTCTGGGGATGATGGACCTGACCAAACACCTATAAGGACGGGATTGGACTAGTAGCTATTAGTCCCATCCAGTCCAATCAATCCGGCCCAATTATATTATTATTTTATTTCATTTTTTTTTAAATAAATTAATAAAAAAATTATTTAAATTACGAAAATTAAAATTAATTGAATTATTAATGTTGATTATTTAACTGACTCATTGAAAAAAATATTTAACTATAATTATATTTATGATGTTAATAGTTACTACTTACTAATTTAGACTTTACTCTTTAGTATGTATAATTATTAATGATGACATACATTTTATATATGGTTATTGAATATCAAATAATTTGATCATTGTACGTAGATTGTTCATGCTTGCTTACAACTTAGGTAATTAAAAAAAAAAATTACCGAATTACTTTAATTAAGTATAAATAGTAGAGTATGTATAAATGTATAATGTATTAACTATTTATATATAATGACATAAATTATTACATGATTTACGATTTATTATTAATTGAAAGTATATATTATTTTATATTTTATATAGTCAATGATAATAAATTAGATGAAAATTACATCATTAACTTATATAATTATTATATTAAATTATTAAAAATATTTTAAATATATATAGTTTGATCCGGTTCAAAATTTATATACCCTAAGATTGGCCGAATTTTTTTAGTCCACAATTTGTGAGACCGAAACCGATTGGTAGAGTCTTTGGTTCATTCTGGTCCGGACTAAAAAGTTGGTTCGGGTTGATTTTTCCAATCCGGACCGAAAACTACTATACGCCCCTAATTTGGGCTGATCAACTCCACCACATATTTACAGCAAGGAAAAATATTTATTCCATTAGAATAATTGTAAAAAAAATTATAAATTAATATGCCTTGATTTATTTCATAGTAAAATTATTTTACGATTATATTAATATTATTATGTTTGTAATTGTTTTTATAATTTTATTTTTTTTCCAGTTAGCATTTCTCGATTAGCGTCAAGAAAGAAATGAATATTTGCTTAACAAAGAAAACTAGTAGATATGTTTTATGGCATAAAAACAAAATAAAAAAAGGTTGCGTGCATGTATTTTTCTCATTAGTTACGGCCGTATATTAACGGAGAAGGAAACTTGAAGAGGAAGCTTGAACATGAAAGCTTAAAGAGGAAGCAAAGTTGGATCTAGCATTCGGATACTGATCGGAAACTGATCACTCCGGTGAACTTCTCCGGCAGAGTAAGCTCTCTCTCTCTCTCTCGTAAATATATCTTTACTTTGCGCTGGACTTCTGATTTTCTTGCCTCATAAGCTCATGAAGAATTCTAATTCCATCTCATGTTTTTAGGATGCTATTTCATTGGTTTCCTGTATGTTTTTATGTTGGTCATGATCGATCACAAAGTACTTTAGCTAATTCTATCCCAACTATTAATACATCTAAGATTTGGGACTAAAAATCATCCATGTAGATTGTAATTACGTACTCAAACCTTAATTCAAAGATTAATATCATTTTTTTTTTGGGTTGATTAAAAGATTAAACATTATACAGAAACATATATATTTCAAGTACGTACTTAGAGTACCTTCGATCTGTTAAGATATAATTTAATAAAATCTATATTTTTCTATTGGTTTAAATTTTTAAAATAAGTGGTGATTTCATATTATATCATAAAATTTCACAACCCTTAAATCCAGATTTATCATTGAATATTGGTAATACCAGATCAGTCATATACGTACCGCATTGATCATCGATATTATGAAAATTGACTGAATCATGCCTGCCTCTTTGTAATATTTCAGAGGTCATTGCTAAAGGCTGATCATGACTAATATCTTTTTTGGAAGTATGAAACTAATTAATTGCTAGATGAATCTTCATCTTTTGTTTCTGATTTCAGTTTTCGCATTCATGTCATAGCCCCTTTTCTGCAATATTAATGATAGTAGACCACCATGTTCTTGTTTCTTTGCTGTTCTTCCGCATTAGGGTACTGCTTTATTTGTTTTTCCACAAAGTTGTGATGATCACTAATTTGTTTAACATACATAACTCGATCGTTTTAGGTCAGTTTAGAAGATAAATCTCTACAAAATAAGTAAGAACGTCAATCAACATTTTTCCAGCTCCCAGTGAGTAAAAATCATGAGTTATATCGGATTAGTTGTCCGGTTTCATGCACGAACCTTCTTGACTAGCTATCAGTTCAAAGCCTGTCGTACTATGATGCATACACATGATTATATACAAGAGATCGAGTTCTGCTACATACAAGAATTCATGATCTTCTGTTCTTTTTTTTCCCCACTTTAAGTTCTAGCTAGGCTTAATTGAATTGAACGTTATATATGTTACCAATCATATTACTCATGATCATTCTTGTTGAACCCTCGGAATAAGTGACATATCAATAAAATCATCACATATATTGTACGAAGTTTGTTTTACTTGTAAGAAACATGACTAATTTCTCTTAGCTAATGATCTCGCAGTTACTTTTTGGCCGGCAATCCAATGGTGGTCAGACTTTGGTCAAGGAACACAATGATTAAAAACATGTCCGATGTCACAATGAAAGTGGATGTGATGGTGCATCCTGGCAACTTTCCATCAGAGGCGAGTCCAAGTGTAATCCCAGCTGGTGAGCACAGGTATATCTGCTATGCGGATATTGGCATTGAATACAATCCCGACCGTGACTTTGAAGTGCTCGCTTACTTTGAGGGTGCCCTGGAAAAGGATAAGATAATCATATCGTCATCCGAGATAAGGGATAATGCGATAATTGAATTGAACTACCTCATGAACGGAACTGTCACCGCCCTTCCTATTAAGGGAACGATGATTTCAATGAATGGGTACGTACGTACATTAATCCTAGCTAGACCACAGTACGTACGTAGTTCTTTTGTTGCATGTGTTAATCAATATACTAATTTTCTTTTTCTTTCTTTCCACTGTTTACATATATATATATTTATGCTTTATTATGTTTCGACAGAGCTGTTATCGTCATGAAAAGCACAGCGAGAAAGATGATCAAGTCATTGTGGAAATCGGAAGATCATTGATGATAGAAAAGTGGTGTTTGATCTTGTCTCGTTTAGATAGTGAGATGAAATGAATTGAGATAATTTATAACTAATAATGAAATAAGATTTCATCTCACCGGTATATCTAAACGGGTGTATTTATGGTTGCATTATGTATACTTTCTTCTTTTATTTTATTTGTTTGGTATGTTGAATATGATCATGATCAAGGTTTTTCTTTATCCTTACCAATATTGCCATGATCTGCTAGCTAGCTGCTTGATCTCTTATACCTAATATATATCCAAAGGTCTGCCTTATAATGTCCGCATAGAATATTGCAGTTTCTTTGAATTAGTAATATTTTTTATTCGACGAAGGAAAAAGAATATGTTAACTAGACGTATAAATATAAATTATTAATTTTTTTTTTTTTATATAAGTGGTCATTTCAGTACATCTTCTAGCTGACAAAAAGAAGTAGATTAATTAGACCCAGTTAGTGAAATATCTCGTGATCTCATCGTATTATTATAATTTTTTTAAATTTTTATATAAAATATAATAAATAATTTAATTTTTTTTAAATCTCAAAACAATCATAATATTAAAAAATAATATTTCATTCAATTTTTAACTTTTATTTTAATTTATTTCATCTCAAGTAAGTCCAAATTACCACCTTTCAGCTAGATCAGTAAATTTCAGTACTGTTTCTTTGTGCGTACATGAAATATTAGCTGCGTTTGTTTATATATTACCCTTTGCATCTCCACCGATCGAATTCATGAACGATTGACGACTAAGTACGAATGAGATATCACATCCATCGATCATCATGAGTACTACTCACCGAATAAAGATAATTGGTAATTGTTATAATCATAATTGACAGCAAAAATTAGAATGTGACGTCAAAAAAGGAAAAGGGGCTAAAAGGTTGTAAATTAATTAATGATCATGAGTGAATTGCTTTACTGATCATCAAAAGTACCTAGTCTGGATCCAGACTACTATTCCCTTCAAAGTTTCAACCATGCAGATCAACAGATATTATATTTCAAACAGTACTGTATATATATATGAAAAATTCTTTCATGATTAGTTATTATATATTTCACTATTATATATTTCACACTTTATAAAAAATATCATCACACTCTATAAAAAAATAAAATAAAATAAAATAAAATTGTAAGTGTGGACTGGGTGTATAAATGAATAGTAATTAATGTATAACATTGATCTTCTATATATGTATATATGAAAAATGCTTAGTGTACCGATGATATGTTCCGACAGTAGGTCTCAATATTTTTTTTAATTAATAATTAAAAAAATATTTTTAATAATGTTATAATTTTTTTAAATTTTTTAAAAAATAAAATAATATATGAAAAATAAAATAAAATAAAAAAGCCAAATGACCAGCTTGTCGGGACAAATTCTTGATAGAATTTGTCGGATCGTGTAGCACCGTCCTATATATAGGCGATGTAACTCGATTATAATGCATAAAAACAGTTCTTTATTACTCTAAAAAATTGCTGTTAATGTTCATTTTGGACGTACGCACATGACTTCCAGAAACGATAAAAAAATTAAAAAAAGAAGATGGAATATTTCAAAACCGCGTAGGCAGATAATATATATACAGCAGTCAGCAGTAGTCCTCTACAACTTGCATGAGGGAATTAAAAACATATATATATATATATATATGGATAATGTAGAGAATTTATATGATCTGATCATGGCCCGGGGATCGATCAGTGTCCGACAAACAAAATGTTTTTTTGTCCCTTTCTAATATTTTGGATCACTTTAATAATTTGCTCTTTTCCGCCAATGACGACGATGATGATGATGATCATAATTTGAAACATCCCACGTACGTGCTTCCTTATATAATTTCCCAAGTATTCACGCGCGCATGATGGCAATGATTCCTAGCTCGCTGAATTTGTATTGCTTTAAAGGTCTAATTAATTTCACATTTTTAGTTAAATATTTACACTTTTTATAATATATATATCCAAAAGAGAAGGAAAAAAATTTAATTTAAGTTAAAATATCTTAAATAATCTATGCTTTTGCCGTAGTTTTAATATTGGTTATATATATATATATAAATGGAAGATGCGATTACAAAAAAAATTACTTATTTACGATTAGTTAATTCTAACAAAATAATTATTTGTAATTAAAATTGATTGCGAATAATCTTTTAGTTGTAATAAATTAGTCACAAAAGTCTGTTTTTTTTTTTGTATATATATATATATGCAAGGTATAAATTAAATACTATAAAAACTTATTGGTAGTTTAATTATGGCATAAATTAAAACCTATTATATATTATATATATATTTACCGTAAAAATTAAAAAACGGAATATTGATATATACATATATATATATATATAATTGTTTATTATCTTTTAAGATTTTTTGATAAGATACTGGAATTCAACGTCAAATATTATCAAATATGTCATTTTGTTTCTTAATTTCAAATATTTATATATATATATATATATATATATATAATTAAGTTGCAGTTTACCCTCAGCGCGCTGGTTAAGATTTAATCCACTACAAGAAATTTGGCATTTTTCAGCGCTCAAAATCGTCGCAAATACCTGTCAGAATCACTGCATTTGATCATTTCCGGCGATTTATAAATTGCTGCAGGTTCGCCGAAATCTTAAAGCCATTTTTGATCAATTTCGGCGATAGACAAAAATCGTCACAAAAAACTACTATTTTTGGCGATTTTAGTCTGCCGAATATGTTCAAAAAATCGACAAAAATGGCTTTCCGATTTACGTTTAGAATCGCAAGGAATTAATTTGGTAGTTTATAAGGGATAAAATGACAAATTTGATAATTTGGTAATACTTATATTAATTAATTGGAAATTAATGAAGCTGATCATATATGATTAGGTATAAATTATAATTTTATCTAGGGACGGCAGGTTTCTTCCCGGCAATAAAATAATATATATAATGAGATCAGGAAGAGCTAACAAAGGATGAGGTCAAGAAATCAGCTTTCAAAGTCAATCGAAAACCTTCTAGATCGTAGGGTAAGCACCACTTCATGTAAAACCATCAGTCCTTTTTTTTTTGGCTTAATTAAAAAACACGAAATTCATCTAAATGTTCAAAGTGATTAATTGTATCACATCATGATCCTGACTTGTTTGGCATCTATTTAATTTTATGATAATTGTCTAACATCTATATATATATATATATATATAAAACGTTACTTACAGTCGTCTTACATAAACTGCTCACAAACGGCTATTGACATAGAATTAAAAACGACGCTGTTTTGAATTTATTGAGTTTGTCCCAGCCCTCCCTCCTTCTCTCCAAGTTTCGAATCATCTTCTATGTTTTTCCTTTCCCGAAGACTTATGTGTATTTTTCGATCCCTCTCCCCGTTTCTTTCCCCAGCTACCCCTTCCGTCCGTCCTCACTATTTTTCTTAGACCCTCAAGAAATTTCTCTCCCTCGAAGCCCCTTCCTTTTTGTGTTTCGAAATGCAAAACCCGTCTATTTCCCTTCATCCCGACATCTCACCTCCAATTATCTGCACGAAGTTCTCCTCAACCTTCCCTAGTCCTCTTCATCTGAGGTGGGCTTTCGCACTTTTTTCAAAAGGGTCTCCAAATTTGGGCTTCCTGAGACTCGTGGAGATCCAAGTGCCCATTCCTAAATATGCATGATTTGCCTAATCATCTTCTCCTTCTTCTTCTTTTCTCTCCTTTTTTTTTTATTTTTTATTTTATTTTTTATTCAGACAACCCCAAGCTTCTTAATTAAATGGATGGAGTTTTATTAATAAATCCAAGTACTTATTATGCACTACTTTTAACTTTTGCGTCTAACTTTTAGCATTTTAGCCAGAGGTTGGCCGGCTTGTAAAAAATATTTCCTTGTGACAAGTAAACATATATTAAAAGAATTGGATTATACCCTCTTTCTCTATTAAAAAAAATCTAAAAATAGAAAAAGTATTTCATTTACTTTTTTTGGAAATTAAATATAGTTTAGATAAATTGTTGGGATGAGATGAGTTGAGATGAAAATTAAAAATTGAATAGAATATTATTTTTTAAATATTTTTATTATTTAAAAATTTTAAAAATTTAAATTATTGATTTTATTTTATATAAAAATTTAAAAAAATTATAATAATAACATAAAACACTTTCAGAGTCGTTGCATATACCGTTGCATATAGAAAAAGGAAGTACGCTCTGAATGTATTTGAGACTCTTGGCCATGCATCCGTTGACAGGCCAGCCGGGGTGAAGTTCAAACTTGATAAGATGATCTTGTTAAAATCACAGCCGTCAACAAATAGGCATTTACTCTGTATTGAGTCTCGGAGGAAGTGCCTGCCTCCACCCACCTGGTTTTTAAAGAGCTAGTAGACATCCAGACTCCAGACTCGCGCTTTACACATGATCTCTCCTTCTCTCTTGCCGGAATGAACTCCTCTTCTGAACCACACGACTTCCCGGCCACATTTTTTCCAAGAACCTGACACAAACCTTCTTTCGCCACTCAATTATATATACAACTAGTTCTTTATGTATATATATATTGACAGATCTTCCTCCAAGAAAGAAAGAGAGAGAGGAAAAAAGCCCTGGTCATATATGCCCTGAAAGCTTTGCTAAGAACGACAGAGATCACAGCATCACGGCCATCCATCACAGGCTCACAGCTGCTCTCCCTCCCTCTCTCTCTCTCTCTCTGATCTCTGAGTATGGAATCTCGTACCTTTATTGATTTCTTTAATCTATAATTTCCACTTCTCTCTTTTTATGAAAACAAAAGCTAACTTATTTTTTCAAATGCACGCCTTTAATCTGCATGCCAACTCTAGCACTCCTCGTTTAAAGTACCTTTAATTTCTGAAAGTCTAGCTTTGAGCATGTTTCTGGATAGCTGCAAGGAAATCGATATATATATATTTGCAATTAATCGAAAGTCCACAAGTTTTTTCATGTACGATATATATATAGCTGCTAATTCCTTTATCCATTTTACGTTTGTTAAATTAAGCTTTATAGATGATGTATATAGAACATATCTTTAACAAAATTCATCACTTTGTATTAAACAAGAAATATTGGGTACTGATTCTTTAATATTAGAAGGTTGCAGTTCCCAAAAATACTCGAGTTCCAATATGTTTTATACCTCACAGCTGTTTGCATCCTGGTATACTAGAACTAGTGTGGTCTTCCTCCGCTTCATGTTTTTTGTTCATTGTAGCTTCGCACCAAGGATTTCCAAGCTAATTCTTTTGAGATACTTTGCTCTCCATATAGTCTCATGCATCAGATGAAGTACTAGTTTCCAGGTCCGTTAAATTTGTAGGTTCGTATGCATTATTTCTTGGTGTTTTCTTTACTTCCCAAAGCTTTTGCCCTAATGATCTCTTGTTACCCTTAGAACGTGCTTTCTGTTTCTCAAAAGCTGGGGTACTCTTGGCGTTGCGCTGTTTTCTTTCCGTTAATTTGGAACCATTAATATACGACGTTTGAATCTTTCTGGGCCGGGGGAATTAATTAGAAGGTCTCTAAAAAACTCAACATCAGCAGTTTATCTTTTAAGTACCAACAGATCTTCCAGATCTTCTTCATAAATCTCGTACATTATATTTTTGGTATTTTAGACCTTTGTCAGCTAAAATATACGCACAAAACCACCCTAATCAGTAGCAAGTCAAATCTCTAAGACTTGTCACGCTAATGTCATACCGTTTTAGCTTCATATCCTCCAGTTTCTGACTCTTTCAGCCGCGATGCAGTCTAAAGATTTGACCTATTCAGTACTCAGTAGACGCAGTAGTTCTTAATATCTTATGCACATCTGGTAGCCTTCTTTTTCTTTCTTTTCATATAATATATACATATTTCCGCTGTTGTGTGCAGAGTCGGAAGTCGGTGAGGCGGAGTTCCTGTCTCTTGGAATCAGATAGAGACATTAAAATTGCAATAAGATGGCGTAAAGCAAAAGGTCTGTGCATAACTCTAGTCGGCGTTTCTCAGACATTTTTCTTTCGTGCATTAAATTCTCTCTCTTTCCCTCATGATTGCCATGGTTGTCGGTTCTCGGGGTTTAATTAAATGTTTGGCGTTTGGTTTTCAACCTTAGATCTTTTGCCGATCAGAGGATCATGGGGAATTATTGGTGCTTGTCATTACACGTGACTGATAGTAACATGGAGACAGAATTGTGTGAGTCGCCTGGAATGATGATATATTGGTATGACATGGGATATATAATCCTATGATCCATGGGTATATATTTATAATTATAATAAGATGAGGGTTAGTTCATATTTTTTTAAATAATTTTATAAAATTTAAATATTATTTTAGAGTTGTAGTTTCACTGGACTTTCCATCATTTTAGATAAAATTCCCCTCACCAAAACTAACATTGTGGATGTCGTTGTTCATGATAGACCGAAAACTTCTAACTATTTGAGACGAAGGAAAACTACAAAACATACTTATTATCATTCACTACAAAGTGTTTTTACGGCTGGCAGTGTTTTGCGATTCCTTCCCAGTTTCCTTCTTGTCTACTACTCACTGGAACTTTGATCTGGAATCCTGGATAGCTAGCTGCATGCCTAATTAAGACAGAAATGTACGTACTGGGGTAATGCAGAAAATTCGTATTATACGGGTCCATTGACACCTTCACCTATGTTTGTTTTGCATTGCAATATATGTATGTATCGTACGTACAAGAAAAAGAAAATCCCAATACAACCAAAAATCTAAGCAGTTGCAACAAAGAGAAAGAAACAACGTCTACATGTGATATATATATATATATATATATATATATATATATATACATATGGGCTGACTGATCCAGACCGACTTGAGCGACAACTTTTTGTAGAACTCATGTATACATTCTTCTTGAGCGACAACTTTTCGTTTATTGATCGGTCACTTAACAAAACATATTCAATGTAATTTATAAGTTAAATGCATTCTACACGATTAGGTTTAGAATTTATATTCTTCAATTTGCACGCTATGGGAACCGATCGAGCAGTACTTGCTGCAATAATCACGGTCATGATTAGCATCTCTTCCAAAACCATGATGCCATCTTGGCACCGACGAAAGCCCATCTTGTCCAAACTAGAGTGCTTTTATCGTAGGTTAAAAGGGTTGAGATTAGTCTGATTATTTAGTTTCAAAAAAAGAAAAATGAAACCATTTTTCTCTTCCACTTCTTTTCGAGCTGGGTTGGAACTTTCACGCGGGCCTAGGAACACCGAATAGGACAAGTCATGTGATTATTCTTCATGTCTCGTAATAATCCCTTGGGTATGATTGTTAATATCTTCATACTAATCTTCTAGGCCATAAGTTTTCCCTGACAAAAAGGATACCAGAATTTCACCCTTTGGTACAGAGACTGATCTCTTTATCCTCTAGAGCGAGTTCATGGATCATGCCAGGTGAAAAGGAGAACAAGGAAAACAACTACACAGAGTGAAAATGCATGCTAGCTGCAGGGTCATTTAACACTGGCCTGTTAATTGGGTCCTTCAAGGCTCTGATTTCCTTATTTCTAGTCTATTTGTCTTGGTACTTTCTCTGTACTGTCACTGTAGCTTGGCTTTGGGACGAGTTAAAGCTCCCTTGTGTCCGCTGAAAAGGAATTTGTATGTCATTTTACAACTTGTCCTGCAAATAACTTGGAGTGATCCAACTATTCCCGTACGCGGGACCACTTTCTCAATTGGTTTAGTTGATCATCTGATTAACTAACAATGTAAACATACACACAAGCACTGTTAGCTCTGAAAATAGAGTTCATTCCACTGCCTTCCCCTTTATAGAAGACATTCTTTTTTCTTCTTCTATATATATAATTTGTTTTAGTTGGACCATTTGAATCTTTGTGGCGTAGACTCTTTTGCATGTTTGCACGTCTCTTTAGGCCATCTTTTATCAGAGAATATACAGCTCTGGGCAAGAAAACACTGCCGAGATATGATGCTAATCCTGTTCTTTTTTTGCTGCTTTTCAAGCTTGTTGCAGCCGTTACAAAGCTTCTTGTCTTTCATGCTCGTGCATTTTCTTTGCCTTTTCTTTTTATAACAACCCCAAAGGCCCTAGTTCCTCAATGAAAAGGGAAATTGGTTACGCCTTAACTCTTGAAGTTTTCATTTTGTCAAATCCCTTCACTTTTTGGTGTAGCGCCACCCCCCCCCCCCACAACCCGCTTTTCTCCCCCTTTTTTCTCCCGCGGAAAATATAGTGCTGCAGCCTCCAAGTGCTTTAAGAATCCGGCTTCCTTGATCATTTTAGTACGCGTTGTTCATTGAAGGTTCTCTTAGTCGAAAGGAGTGGTCCATGCAAATGAAAGACCCTGTGGAGAACACTCTGATATTCAGGAAACCACTACAGAACTCTATGAATCAGAAGACATCAACCCAGATGGTGCACAAAAATGAAGATTTCTTGGAACATAAAAAGAAGATCATGGCAAGGAGGAAGGGAAGGAGAAGAGGTAGATTACCGAAAGTCGAGAGGTTGCAAGAATCAGAGCTTGATTTAGATGTGGGGTCCCTTGCTTCATGCAAAAACCTTATGTTACACCGCAGGCCTGGATTTGGCCAGCTGGGAACAAAGTGTTTAGTTAAAGCCAATCACTTCCTTGCAGAGATACCAGGGTCAGATATATGTCAATATACTGTAAGTTTTGCTTAAATTGAAGAGCTGAAATATTGAAAATGACCTCCAGATTTTGTGTGCATATTGTCACTCCTTTTATATTTGCGGGATGCAGGTGAAAATAAAGCCCGAGATTACTTCTTCGAAATTGAACAGAGCCATCATGACACAGTTGGTGAAACTTTATAGAGAGACTGACTTAGGGATGAGGCTCCCTGTTTATGATGGAGGAAGAAACCTTTACACGGCCGGATTGCTACCTTTTGCCTCAAAAGACTTTACCATAGTATTGAACGATGATTACAAGGGGACAGGCAATGGAAGGTTACTTATTATTGCTCTTAACTGAATGATTTTCTGCTTGAATAATATTAAATTGAAGATTTGATCAAGTTTAGCTAATCATATCAGGGAACAACAATTTAAGGTGACAGTCAGTTTTGTAGCACTAGCCAGTATGCACCAATTGCGTGAGCTTCTTGCAGGGAAATCAGTTGATACCCCTCAAGAGGCGCTTACCATTATTGATATTGTCTTGCGGCAACTGCCAGGCCAAAGGTGCATGCATTTCTGTTGTTCTATTTCTTTGGATTTGTCGATTTTGTTTTTCTATTAATGCTAGCGGATTTCCACTTGTTAGACTTATTCGTGGATGAGTTCAGGTATGTATCAGTTGGAAGGTTTCTATATTCTCCTGATATTAAGAAACCGCAGCAGCTTGGCGGTGGCTTAGAATCATGGAGAGGTTTCTACCAGAGTATTAGACCTACTCAGATGGGACTATCCCTGAATATTGGTGAGAGTTCTTCGATTGTTATTCTATTTTTCAAAATGCTTTTATACATGAAATTTTCCCCACAAAAATAAAAAAGAATAGCATTCTGAAATCTTTTCCGTTTGCTGCTTGTCAATCAGACATGTCATCTGCTGCATTCATTGAGCCACTCCCAGTCATTGATTTTGTTGCTCAGATTTTGGATAAAGATGTGTTTTCAAGGCCATTTTCAGATGCAGATCGTGTAAAGGTATAGAACTCTGTGGTGTGAAAATCAAGTTCGATCCCGATTTCATACCTTATTGTACATGTCTAGCCAACTAAAAAGACAATGTAATTGTTTGGTGATGTGCTTCGCGCTTTATCATCAATCTAAACAACCAATCAATCATGGTCTAGAACTTTCAAATGCCATATCAAAGCAAGAGTAAGTGCTGCATCCCGATATTCAGCCACTAATTCTATCCTACAATCATTACCCACAGAGCTATCCCTAGCACTTAAAATTGAACATTTTTGTGAGATCAATACCAGCTTAGTGACTTACTGACTAACCATAATAAGGTATCTACTAAACTAACACCTTTTGTAATTTGTCTTTTAGGGTAATTGTTATGATCTAGAGTTAAAGATTTAACTAAATTAGTATCCAACAATCTTAGGACTTTTAGATCAATAGTTGGGTTTTTAACAATGGATATCAGAGCAGGGACCACGTCACGGGTTCAAGTCACTGAGGGGGTGACCTATAGGCTGGATTAAAATGTCTTGGTATTTTGTATGGGCATAGTATTAAGTTATTGAATACTGATAGATGAGTGAAACCGCCAAAAGGGAAAGGGCTACCAGAGGATCAGTGTCGATAGAGTAAGTCACCGTGGACGTTGGATTTGGAAGCGTGATGGAATGTTATGATATTGAGAGTTAAAGGCTAACTAAATTAGTATCCAACAGTTCTAGAGTCTTTGGATCAATGATGGGGTCTTTAACAATAATCCTTGTATTATTCTGGGATTTTCAAGTTTGGCTGACGATAAATTTTGAACTAGTCCTTCCTGGTCATTGTGTCATGTTGATTTTACATTTGAATGATTTGGAAAACATGGCTCCAAATGTACTACAGAGCACAGTAAAATTGACATATGTTGATTGGAAAGTTGGGTTTTGATCTGTAGAGCACAGAAAAAAATGACATCTTTTTTGTTTGTGTCAATCATAAAGCACATATTGTCATGATTTTAAATACAGTATTTTTGCAAAAGGAGAGAAAAAAAGAAACAGAAACTATATGTGAATATAATTTGAAAAGGTTACTTAAATCAATACTTACATATTTAAAAAAGGGTAAAAGGGTTACTTTGGAATCATTGATGTGCAGGTCAAGAAAGCCCTTAGAGGGGTCAAAGTTGAAGTTACACACAGAGGAAATGTTAGAAGGAAATATCGAATTTCAGGATTGTCATCACAGCCTACACGGGAGCTAATGTAATTATTTTGTGTTATTTGTTGTAATAGCATTCCATTGTACATGAACACTTACTGTATTTTTTTGGAAATCAGTTTCCCAGTAGATGAGCAAAGGAACATGAAATCTGTTGTTGAGTACTTTCAAGAGATGTATGGATATGTCATTCGGTATCCCCACCTACCTTGTCTTCAAGTGGGAAACCAGAAGAAGGTGAAGTACTTGCCAATGGAGGTAGGCTCTGCTCAATATTTCTAACATTTTTTAAATATAACAGCCTATTTTTTTGTGTTAATTACTAAAATAATTATTAAGGTTTTACTTTTAAAAAGATTGATCCCTGTATTTTTACTTAGAATTTTTGCTCCATGTGATATGCCACATGTAAAAAGAAACTAAAATGGTGGAAACTTGAAAATATTATAATCAAACCAGAACAAATTAAAAATCCAAAAAATAAAACTCCCAAGGTAAAACCATTACTATAACAAAAAAATTGGCAACACTGCAACCATGTAGGTCACCTCCATGGTTGGCCAAATCGAGAGGGCCGCAGAGCGGTGGTCAATTTGGCCGCCCTGTGCTCCACCTTGCAATATTTGTGCTGGTCAAATTATTGTGTTTGTTTCTTAAAAAACAATTTTGTGGCTTTTTTTTTTAGTTCTTGCTTATCTAATTTTTTGTATTTGTAATTTTTTTTTTCATTTTCTAATTGTTTGGCTCTTAAATGATTTTATTTTTCAAACAATCATTGATACCATCAGAAGGCTTACAGAGAGAATTTAATTGATCAAAATTGAAAGCATAGAACAAAAAAATTAAACATAAGATATGGGATCAATCTATCTTAAAGACAAACCAAATAAAATATTTTAGTATTTAGAGGTTTTATTTAATCCATTTCTTATGAATCTTTTAATAGGCATGCAAGATTGTTAGCGGGCAGAGATACACGAAAGGGCTGAGTGAGAAACAGATTACTTCTCTGCTAAAAGTTTCATGCCAAAGACCCCAGGAACAAGAAGTGGACATCTTACAGGTTACATCTCCAATTCTTTGGATTTCTGGGAACTTTAAAAAAAAAAATCTGCTAGAATGGTACGAATTCAAAATTCTAGTTTTATGTTGGTGTGATGTTCCGCTTTTCTACTCATAAATTCATAATGCATTCAAGGTGAAAGAAAATATCGGCTTTTGCAAGTAATGATGAGAGCATCAATGGTATGGTTGTCGTAGGGTTTGAATTTTTATGCCAAATTCTGACATTTCTCAATTCTCTGTTGTCTTTCCAGACAGTTCACCAAAATGACTATGATCAGGATCCCTATGCAAAGGAGTTTGGCATCATTATAGACAGCAAGCTTGCATCTGTTGAGGCTCGGGTTCTTCCAGCTCCATGGGTAATGCTCAAAGGGACGTTACTACTTCATATGACATTCAACCTCGTTCTGCCAATAACTTGTTCATTGTGTCCTTTTTCTGTTCTTAATATAGCTCAAGTATAATGATAGTGGAAAGGAAACAGAATACTTGCCTCAAGTTGGTCAATGGAATATGATGAACAAGGTTAGTTATTGTCTACTTGGAGAAACTATTAGAAAATTTAACAGCAAACTGATAGAAGTTTTGTTTATTCAGAAAGTCGTAAATGGAAGCACCATCAGATATTGGGCTTGTATCAACTTCTCACGAACTGTCCAAGAGAGCTCTGCTCGTGGTTTTTGTCAACAGTTGGTTCGAATGTGCAAAATCTCTGGCATGGTATACTTTTCCTATACAGTAATACTTGATAGTGGTAGCACTTTAATTAGAAATGAATGATTTTTCGTTGGAAAAAAAGGGCATTGTACTTCTTTGCGTGAAGCCTGGTTCTGTTTGTGGCGGTTTTTTTGACCCATTTGACTCTTGAACCAACCCAACCAGCTGATTAGGGTTTATTATAAATTGTATTATTCTCTTGTATGGCTGCCACACTGCACCTTTGATTATCATCTGAAATAAAATCATATGCAACTCCGTGGTCCGTGGACGTAGGCATGTTTGTAAGAAGAATAAAATTGTTGAATATTCTGCGTAGTTTTCATTTATCAACAGTGTCTATATATAGACTTTACATAAGGAATCAAAGAATATTTTATGGTTACAATAACAATAGAGAATAACAGAATGTAGTCTCTGCAGTGCACACTAATGATCTGCTGTTGCTGTGCTGTTGGTATGCTGCTTAGCTGGTTTATCACATAGTCTAATACGCCCCCTCGAGTCCAAGGGAGTGTCAACCACTTTGAGACTTGCTTTAAACTGATTGAACTTTTCTGCAACCAACGGTTTGGTAACAACATCCACCAGTTGGTCTTTGGAGCTACAAACGGAAATTTTGAGAGTGTTGGTAGCGACACGATCCCGTACAAAATGGTAGTCTATATCCATGTGCTTGGTTTTTGAATGAAAGACAGGATTAGCACAAAGATATGTTGCATCAAGATTGTCACACCAAAGTGTTGGTGCTTGAGGTAAAAACAAATCAAGTTCCTTGAGAAGAGTTTGAAGCCATATTAATTCAGCTGCCGAAGAGACCAAGGACTTGTATTCAACTTCTGTAGAAGATCTAGCTACTGTTTTCTGCTTCTTAGAGTTCCATGATATGAGATGGTTACCAAGATCGATACAAAAGCCTCCGGTTGATCATTGATCATCCGGAGAACCACCCCAAACCGCATCAGAATAAGCTTGAAGAACAAAGTGTGATTGAGAAGCAAAAAATAAGCCATGATTTATTGTACCCTTGAGATAACGTAAGACCCTTTTCAGTACACTCCAATGAGTAATTTTGGGTGAGTGCAGAAATTGACAAAGTTTATTTACTGCAAATGAAATATCTGGGCATGTGAGATTGAGGTATTGAAGACCTCCAACTAGGCTTCTGTAGAGAACAGGGGAATCAAATTTAGAAAGCTTAAGGGATGTTGCCATAGGTGAGGATATGGGTTTAAACTGAAGCATGTTGCTACGGGTGAGTAAGGTTTTGATGTATTTTCTTTGGGACATCAACAAGCCATTTGATGTATGATCAATTTCAAGGCCTAAAAAGAAAGACAAAGTCCCCAGATCCCGAACAGGGAAGCTAGTACGCATGGCAACAATCAAAGTATCAATAACAGAGGAATTAGATGCAGTTATCACTATGTCATTGACATAGACAAGCAAGAAAATTTTCACAGCACCATTACTGAAAACAAAGAGTGAAGGATCAGCTTTGGAGGAGAGAAAACCATACTCAAGTAGGATGAGCTGGGTCTACAAAGCCCTGAGGCTGCTACATAAAGACATTATCAGTGAGATTTCCATGCAAAAAATGCGTTCTCAATATCGAGCTGGCGCAATGCCCAGCACCTAGACACAGCAATGGATAGGATGAGACAGATTGTCGAAGGTTTAACCACGGGACTGAATGTCTCATGGTAATCAAGTCCAGGCTGTTGGTGAAAGCCTTTGGCCACCAATCGGGCCTTCCGTCTCTGAAGAGAACCATTTGTATTAGTTTTTGTTCAATATACCCAACGGAACCTGAGAATTAAAGATGGAGCAGGTGGTACAAGCGTCCAAGTGAGGTTTTGAGTCAAAGCCGTAAATTCCTTAGCCATAGCTGAACGCCTATCCGGGAATTTTGAAGCCACTGTGTAGCTTGAAGGCTCATCGGGAACAGAAATAGTGGTGGTGAGGAACTAGTGGGCTGGGTAAGGCACAGTACCATCAAAGAGCACTCGAGGACTGGAGGAATTGGTCTGGGCATGAGTTATTATTGGTGACCAAGGAGGGACAAGAATGGGAGGATCGGTGGTAAGAAAGATGAGGTGTTTGATGTTTGATGAGGTCGGGAGGTAGACGACGATGCAGGGGAAGGAATTTGTGATATTGGACTGAGGCTTGGGCCAAGAGACAAAGGTGAATTTGAGGAAGTTGGGCCAACGGAAGGTAAGTGTGGAGCTGGGCCAAGTATGGAAGGGGATAGTATGGGTAAGGATGAGTAGAAGGAATGAGTTGAGAAGAGATTGTGGGCCTTGATTGAGAGGTTGTATTGAGCCGAGATTTTGCAAGAGGAAATGAATTTTCATCAAAAGTAACATCACGTGATATGTATGGTCTATTGTTGGAGAGATCTAAACATTTGTATCCCTTGTGTGAAGAACTGTAGCCAAGAAATAAGCAAGGAGTGGACCAAAATTTAAATTTGTTGAAGAGGTATGGTCGAAGGTTGGGCCAACAAATGCAACCAAACACTTTCAAAAAATTGTAATCAGGTTCATGATTATAAATCAAAGAATATGGAGATTTGTGATTTAATGTTGGAGAGGGGAGACGATTTATTAAATAAACTGTTGTTTCAAAGGCATTGACCCAATATGGAAAGGGGAGAGATGCTTGGGCCAAGAGAGCAAGGCCGGTTTCAATAATGTGACTATGCTTTCTCTCAACAAGCCCGTTTTGTTGATGAGTGTGAGGACGTGAGAGACAATGTTGAATTCCAAGTTTGTGACACATGGAGGTGATGGGTTTAAATTCACCACCTCCATCGGTTTGTAAGGTTGTTAATTCAGTGTTAAACATTCTTTCAACAAATGGTAAAAACTTGGAAAATATTTGAAGAACATCAAATTTTTGTTTCATTGGGAAAAGCCAAGTGAATCTAGTATAGTGGTCCACAAAAGAACATAGTATTTATAACCTAAACGAGATACATGTGAAGATGGGCCCCAAAGGTCCGAACAAATTAACTGTAAGGGCCTGTGATACTTGGCCCGACTTGAAGGAAGTGGGAGCTGATGTGATTTCACAAGTGGACAAACTGGGCATTTGAAAGAAGCATCTGAGGAGCAAAACGTGAAGCAGTTGTTGTGCAAAACACGATGAACGAGAGCAAGGGAAGGGTGACCCAATCTGCGATGCCATTGTGGAAGCGAGGTCTTCTGACTGACATGGATGGAAGGAGAAGATGAAGGGATGGTGGGAAATACATATAACCCATCACGGGTTGGCCCAGTGAGGAGCGTTTGCTTCGTTTGCGAATCCTTAACAGAGAAATGTGATGAGTGGAACTCAAAGAAACATTGATTGTCGATGCAAAAACAAAGGACAAAGATCAAATTCTTGGTAATGGATGGAACATGAAGAAGATTTTTAAGAAGAAATGAAGATGAAGAGGAGGGAAGAGAAGAATCACCAAAATTTTGTATGGGGAGTCCAGTGCCATCGCCAACCCTAATAGTGTCATCTCCACTATATTGTTCTGATGAGAGATTCAAGTTTGACAGTTCATTTGTGATATGATGCATAGCAACTAAATCGGGGTACCACACATTTTCTGAGGAAGAGCTTGAAGCAGTGAAATTTGCAGAAAAATTAGGAGAATCATATTGATAAGAATGATTAAACCTGTTTCTGCATTGAAGGACGACATGCCCTACTTTGTTACAAACTTGGCATGTTGGCCGTGTTGATGTGTGTTGTTGGGATGGGTTGTTGAAACCAGTACGACCACCACGATTGTTGTTGAAAGGCCTCCCACGACCATGGCCCTGTCTCCCAACTTGTTGAAAAGGACGACCTCGTGTCCCATTAGCAGAGCTGAAATTTGCAGAGAAGTCAAGAGAAGGTGCTGCGGTTTTGGTAAGATGCAAAAGTCTGGTCTCTTGAATGAGCAGGAGTTGATACAATTCATGGGTGGTCAGAGGGTCAGCTCTGGTTGTAATGGAAGTTACAAAGAATTCATAGGAGGGTCCAAGGCCATTTAAGAGATAGGAAACAAGCTCTTTATCAGATAGAGCATTGCCTGTTGCAGCAAGAGAGTCGACTAGAAGACGAACTTTACCAAAATATTCAGATGGTTAGCTCACAACGAGAGAGGTTGGTAAGTTGGAACCTAATCTGAAACTCTTTTGCTTGTGAGTGAGAAGAGAACATGGAGGAGAGGGAAGACCGTAATGCTCTAGATGTGGAAGATGATAGCACATGACCTAGAATGGATTATGAGAGAGAGGAGAACAGTACTCTTAGGACCAATTGGTCAGTACGCCTCCAGACTAAGAAAGCAGGATTAGGTTTGGGTGTTTGATCTGTTGCCGCAGTGAGAAATTCAGGTGGGCAGGGGAGCGAGCCATCAACATAGGAGGAGGTCTTGACCTCTTAGGTAAGCTGTGGTTTGAACTTTCCAGAGGAGATAGTTTTCTGTAGTGAGTTTGGTGGTAACAATGTGAGAAAATGTAGAAGCAATGGAAGGTACCGAGGAAAGGGAGGAAGAAGATGACACCATGGATTGAAAAAGGAGCTTAGTCAGTGGGATCTTGATACCATGTAAGACGAATAAAATTGTTGAATATTCTGCTTAGTTTTCATTTATCAACACAGTGTCTATATATAGACTTTACATAAGGAATCACAGAATATTTTATGGTTACAATAACAGTAGAGAATAACAGAATGTAGTCTCTGCAGTGCACACTAATGATCTGCTGTTGCTGTGCTGTTGGTATGCTGCGTAGCTGGTTTATCACATAGTCTAATAATGTTGATGAACCACGTAAATCTTGTGTCATGTGTGATTGATTATGCTTTTATTTTTCTCTATATCTTATTGTTCCTAACAGACCACAATTCTATTCCAATTATTATAATGTTGCTCAAAACGTTCCAAATCATGTCTTGTATTTATAATCTGTTGTTTTAACATTTGATCTCAGGAATTTAACATGGACCCTGTGATTCCTATATATTCAGCCAGACCAGATCAGGTAAAGAAGGCCTTGAAATACGTTTATGGTTCTGCTACAAGCAAGCTTGAAGGAAAAGAGTTGGAGTTGCTTATCGCCATTCTTCCGGACAACAACGGTTCTTTGTATGGTATGCAGTTAGCGTTTGCTACTAGAGATTTGTGGGTATCACATTACGTAACCTGGGACCTTCCAAGTTTATGGTTACTACAAACATTATGTTGTGAGATGTCTTGCATCATTAGGCTTTTTATGTTAAGTGAAGTCTAATAAGTCTGTTTCATTTCTCATGCTTGGGAAGTTATTTCAACCACAAGGATTTTATGTTATGAGAATGTACTCGGGAGAATGGGTTATAATGTACAATCATAGAAAAATCTATTTAATTTCTCATGCTTAGGAATTTAAACTATGTCTGGTAACAGGAAAACATATTTTTACAAGGCCTTCAACTTCTAAGTTTTCATGAAACTCAGTTTTTCCAAAGCCATCGTGCATGACTCTGTATGACTTGATATGTACTTCCACTCTGGCTGAAGGGTGCATCCTCTGTTTATAGGTGAACTGAAACGAATCTGCGAAACAGAGCTAGGGTTGATTTCGCAGTGCTGCCTTACAAAACATGTCTTCAAGAGTAGCAGACAGTACCTGGCAAATCTCTCTCTTAAAATCAATGTCAAGGTCTGTCATAATTGATCATTGTTCAACAGAGCTTATTGCATAGTCAATATGTCTTTTAATTTGACTCTCTGAAACCCAGATTAAGTGATTTATTTTTTCATTTGAACTTTTTAGATGGGAGGAAGGAATACAGTGCTTCTAGATGCTTTACGTTGGAGGATTCCTTTAGTTAGCGACATTCCAACAATCATTTTTGGAGCTGATGTTACTCATCCAGAAAATGGAGAAGATTCTTATCCATCTATAGCTGCTGTAATCATTTTGCACCTCTATTACTTGAAAGGTTATGGTTGTCTCCAAATTTGAGCATGATGACTATTGTAATACAGGTTGTGGCCTCCCAAGATTGGCCAGAAGTTACAAAGTATGCCGGTTTGGTATGTGCACAGCCTCATCGAGAAGAACTTATTCAAGACTTATTCAAAACCTGGAAAGATCCTCAACATGGTACGGTTACTGGAGGCATGATCAGGTAAGCTGTTAAGAACTCTTTAGCACTGCACTAGACTCAGGTGGTCATATGTTATGCGTACATCATTCTTAGTGTTCTATAGTTATCAATTAACATTTTTCCTTAAGAGACTACCCAAGACCCAAACCTGTCCCCTCAATTGTCCATCTCAATCTCAAGGAGATCACTAAATTTCCTACAAGAGAGAGGAGGCAGGCAACCCCTTCTACGAGACAGAATTGTAAAAGATGGAACAGCAGGAGAATTCTAGAGCTCTTTGACTTGGCCATTGAATAAATTTGATTTTTCAGCTATGATGACTGTCAAATTGAAAAACAACACACTTTGCAATACTGTTAAGGGAATGACAAGCTCTCTTTTTTGGTAACCAAGAAATCAGGTTGACCGCATTGTTAGCTACTTTTGAATCTTCTTATTGCTAGTACTTCTTCATTTTTCACATTTTGTCTTGTACTTCTTCATTGGTTCTTGAGGTTACTTGGTGATGTATATGCGGTGTCCTATCTTCAAATTGCGCCATAGTTATCAACAACTGTGTTTTTTTCCTTTACACACCCACCGGGTCATCAACTTTGAAACAAGATACAATGTACCAAGTAAATCTAAATGTATTCTCACTACTTACTTGGAGACAATGACATATTCTAAACAAGCATGAGCTCAATATCTAGTCTAAATGCATCCCGAGTGAAACATAGAGACTATTCATCTTCAATCATAGCCATCTAAGCCACCACTTAGCACTACATCATAAGAGCTGACTCGCGTAAAATAACAATTTTCCATTTGTTGTTGTATTTACTGATCAGAAATCATGCCTTATAAAAGTTCGATATTCCATGCTACTGCAGAGAGCTTCTACTTTCTTTTAAGAATGCTACTGGACAGAAACCATTGAGGATCATATTTTACAGGTGCTCTGATCTAATTATCTATTTAGAGTTCCCTTTAAACTTGTACCTTATTTAGGTGTTAGAAAAGAGTTGTTCCTAAAAAAAACAAAACGAATTGTTTAACTGGCAGTTGGATCCAAGAAATATCTAAGGTTTTGCTTTTGTAAAATGTGTAGGGATGGTATCAGCGAGGGACAGTTCTACCAAGTCTTACTATATGAACTTGATGCCATTCGTAAGGTTAATGAAGATCCGTTATCCTTGTTTTTGTTAATTATGCTCTTCCTGTGCTTACATTCTGACCATGCATGTCTAGGCTTGTGCTTCATTAGAACCTGGTTACCAACCTCCGGTAACATTTATTGTGGTTCAAAAGCGGCACCACACTAGACTCCTTGCAAGTAATCACAACGATAGAAGTAGCACCGACACGAGTGGAAATATCTTACCCGGTAATATATTCTCTGTTTCTGGTAACTGCTAGGATTTGTGCTTGTGATTTGATTGAATGAAAATAACTATCCAACATGGAGGAGCTAGCCTACTCTTTAAGCTTTGCCCTTGAAAAGTATGCATAACTAAGGGCAGGTTTGGGGGTGAGATGAGAATTTTGTGTTTTGTTATGAAGTTTAAAATATTATATTTTAATATTATTATTGTTTTGGGATTTGAAAAATGTGTATTGGGATTTTAAAAAGTTGAATTGTTTATTATATTTTGTATAGAGATTTGAAAAAGGTGTAATGATTAGATGAGACGAGACGAGAATTTTATGTTTTGTTTTGATTACCAAACCTGCCCTAAGTGATCCCATGCTCTGGACCATGGGGCCAGCCAGATTCTGCAGACGAGTTTGCTAGCTCTTTCCTGAGGTCATGCAGCTGTCATTCCTAACTCATAAACGGAGTTTTTATTGGTTTGAATTTCATATGTAGGTACTGTGGTGGATTCAAAAATCTGCCATCCAACTGAGTTCGACTTTTATTTATGTAGTCATGCTGGAATCCAGGTACTGTATCTGAACATACCACTGAATGAAACAAATTTTGATAATTTGACCTTAAGGTAGATAACGGTTGCCCAGAACGTCAAAACTTATGTTTATACTGGAAATGGCATTTTACAGGGCACTAGTCGACCTGCTCATTATCATGTTCTCTGGGATGAGAACAATTTTACTGCAGATGAAATCCAATCTCTGACCAACAACCTGTGCTATACGTAAGAAATTCGATTCCCTTGTTGCTTGATCCACTGCATAAGCCTCGTGAATTCACAAGTTTATTAATTTGGTTGCAGGTATGCTCGATGCACTCGATCTGTTTCTGTAGGTAAACATCTTACTCATTTCTTTATTATGGCACTGCATTGTCACCGACTCTGCAATTGATGGGCATAATTACTTTGATTACACAATTATAGTGAAAGTAATCCATAAAAAAAGTCTTGAAACAAACCAAACAGAAATATTTCTTTGGTTAGATTTTCCTACTGTGCATGAATCTTGTTTGCCTGATGTCTATCACAACTCAAAAGGTGATAATGCACACATTCACAACCATACTCAGTTACATATCATTTCTTCTGGATTCAGTGCCTCCTGCATATTATGCACATCTGGCGGCCTACAGAGCTCGATTCTACATGGAACCTGAGGTGCATGATCATTCTAAAACACGTTCCCCACAGACAACAAATGGGTCATTTGTCCGTCCCCTGCCAGCTTTGAAAGACAAGGTGAAGAAGGTGATGTTTTACTGCTAGTTGGAGAGACTAGAAAGGTCAATCACCGGCAAACAAACATAAAGAAATTGAATTAAAGGAAATGCTTGTACATGAATTATTATGTGCTTTGTCTCTGTGTTTATCTAAAATTATTTTCTAGAGATAATGTTGTGCCCTGAAAATTTTGACAATGCATCCAACAAGGCATTTAGCTTACTGAAGTCAGCATTTCGTGCATTCGCATGAATCTCTGCGAATGCAAAGCTTATTTGTGAGGTGATGTGTTTGCAGCCCAGTTGTAATTATTAGAGCTTAATTCAAATAATTTTTTGATTTTTTGCACCTATGATAAAATATTATTTTGTGTGTCAAACTGGCTCCAGTCATCTACAGCAAGCAAAAGGTCTCAATCTTCAACCGTCCAATTGTCAATAAAGTAGGTACGTCGTTGATTGACTAACAGCTTTGGAAAGTTAGAATTGAACCCCATAAATTTGGCACTCTTTGACCATATGCTTTCGAAAATTTAGAAATTTTTTTAATATGTTGAATAAAAGTGAACACTCCTAATTTTCTCTTTTACCTTACCCATCCATCATTCTAAAAAATCATTGGTCATTTAAGATTGCGTTTAGATAGTGAGATATTTTCAAGTATTCTGTAAATAATAATAATAAAATAATAATAAAATATTAAATAATAACGAAAAATAATAATAAAATAATAAATAGTAGTGAGATATTTTAAAAATATCAAAAATAATAGTGAGGTATTTAATTGTGGTATTGAAAAACATCAAAATGAGATTGTAAATTTCATATATTTGAAAATTTACAAAAAAAAAGTGTATTGGTGAGGAAGAACAATTCAATTTGAACATGCTCACCCAAAAAGCTCAAAGTCAAATTATTCACTAATGAGTACACCATTATTAATTTTTTTTTTTATTTTCTAGTAATGTAAGTATGCCCTACACCTTTTTCTCGTTAGGATGGGATGCTCATGATTGGCATCTTAGAAAAACTAACCACCCCAACTTTTTTGACAATCATTAAAGGAAAATTTATTGATTACTTCTAATACTCTATTCCTTATATGAGTTGTAATTAAAATTGTTAGGATAATCATCATCATCATCATCAATTTTAATTGACATGCATTTTGTAACAACCTCTTTTCTCTTGTAAAAAGTGAGTTTTATGATTCAAAATGTCACTTTCAATCGTTGCTTAAATTGTTAGTACTTATCATTTATCAATGACCTTAATATATATATATATATATATAGATTAGACCATCAACATTATTATTAAAAACTTATCTATCACTAATTGATGGATAGCACATAAAAATAAACGTTATTATTATATATTGTTTACGTGTTATAATTTAATTTTAAAATTTAAATAACGTATGCTTTACACTATATTAAAAATAAAATAATTTTATAAAATCCCAATTAATTAAATCAACGACTTTAGCGGCAACATCTATATTCCACTACTATGATCGCAAGGATTAAAAAGAGTTGAAGACAGTTCATTCATTCACAAAATTTAAATTGGTGATTTAGACCCCGTGGACCGTCTCGTAGAACAAACGTTGGACCCACACGTTGATTGCTCAAATCACGTGTCTTTTTCACAGCTTAGAAAAACGAATTTTCGTAATTAAAAAAACAAAATAATAATAATAAAGAAAAGGAAAGGAAAGAGTGGTCTTTCTCACAGAGGATTGACCCAGCAGAGACGGAGATAGAGATGGGAAAAATAAATAATAAAAATGAAAATTTAAAAGGTGACATCGCTGTCGACACGTGGGGGATAAACGAAACGTGAAATTGCCGGGTCACAAGATGATTATTAAAAGCTTAGCTTGCATAGGTGGTCCCCAGTGTATTGTTGGGCGGGCCCACAACACACAAGTTGGTCCGGATGTCCCGAAACGGGATCACGTGCAACAGTCAGGGCGAAAGTGTCGTGGGCCACCGTTTCGGAAGGGGTTTTTTCCTCTCTTTTTCCCGTTCCGCGTTTTGGTTCGGTAGCCCCACAGCCATAGGTCATCGGTTTCGTTTTCATGGCCTACACTACTATACAAGTAGCCATGTGAGATCAGAGATATATTCCTTCTTCCTTTTTTTTTTTTTTTTTTCCCTTCTAATTTGAAGATATTTCTCGATTTCTATATGAATTATTTAAGACTTTCCAATTGCTAGAAATTTTGTTCTAAATATTTTTTTTTCATTTTTTAGTTACATTTATTATGCATTTTAAGTGAACGATATTAAAATATATTATATAAAAAATTTAATATAATACGTTAGATCGTAAAATCTAATTTATGTTTCGTAAATTTCTTTTACGTGATATATTTTTGAGATTCAGTAATTTTTTGGTGATAAATATGGCGGAAAATAAGAAAATTTAAGACAATAAGAGAAGATTGACAAATTTATAAAGAGGGACCTCAACGATCTAGAAAAAGAAGAAACTGATCTGTGATGGGGGGGAGAGTGAGACCCACAAAGAGAAGAAAGGGATGTGAGGTGACAGGCAGAGTTGGGAGGATGGAGTCGACAGATTTCTCATGTGACCCAACTGACTCTGCCTCTTATGCTGATTACTACGTTGGTGGTTGTGGTCTTGGAGTGGAGTCCCCTTTGGTTCAAGTTGGGCACGACCCACATCCTCACATCACATGTCCATCCACATCAACCACCCCCAAATGTCTCTCTTCACTTCCTATTCCCTCTAATATACCACAGATTAATACCCCAAAAAACAAATACTATAAAGTTTTTTGGGGTATTATGATTATGTAAACCAAGAGTACGTATAAGCTGTTGGACATGCACAAAAAAAAAAAAAAAAACCTAGATATCAAAGCATGACTTTGGTATATTTAGTTATTAAAAAAAAAAAGAGACCAAATATCTCTTTAAATTCAAACTCTTCTCCGTGAGAGGGTTTATATATAGATATGTATTTGATGTAGGCCCAAAAGAAGGGGAAAAAAATATTCAGAGAGAGACGCTGCATTTGACTAAGTCCATGGCTCAAATATATCAAGTGTATACAAAAATTATTTTAATTTTAAGACTACTTTTTTAAATCCAATAAAAAAATATGAGAATTTTTTTTTCTTTTTATAACTCATTCTTAAATCAAAGCGCTTACACCCAATCAAAGTACCGAAAATTGAGATAAAGTTATTGCTCAAAGTCGTTAAGATCTTATTTGGATAGTGAAAATATTTTATTTCATCTCATCTTATCATTATAATTTTCTCAAATTTTCATACAAAATATAATAAACAATTAAACTTTTTCAAATCACATAACAATAATAATAGTAAAAAATAATATTCTAACAATATTTTATTAAACTTTCATATCATCTCAACTCACTATCCAAACAACACGGCGGCACCTAAATCAAATTACTGAAAGTTCATGAGATGGGAAAATCAAAATCTAAACCACGAGACCATTCCTTGATGTTTGTATTTAAAATAGAATGGCGGGATGATAGTTCAACGTTATGTTATGCTGATGATCAAGTTATGTAGTGAGCCAAAGTAATTCTAAAGATCAAATGTCGTCAAACATAAATAAATATTCTTAGCTTGGACTCAATTGAAGACCTCCAAGGGTACTGTGCACTGCATGCTCTGGTTTACCCGCAGAGAAAAAATTTACATACGAGCCTATTTATCGACACAAATAATTAGCACACGGCTGATATAGAAGTCTAATGTACATGCTAACATAAAAAAATTATTAGTGCGAATTAACTAATTTATTTATAAATATTATAATAGAGGTCACATCAACTAGTGGCTTGAAATTTTTTTTTAAAAAAAAAACTGAAATAAAAATAAAAAGAGATAAAAATGAAATAAAACCCTAGCTTAATTAGCTATAAATTTGGTTGTTGGAGTATCATGATACACCAAAGGGGCATGCAGCAAGGTAGGTGGCGGTCTCCATCCCAGCAAATGCATGCGAGGGCTAAAATAATTGATCGATGCATGTTTGGTCACATGTAGCAGTCTAAGCTGGAATAGAACAAGGTGTAGATGGAACCCTTAAAAAGAAAAATTCCCTTGTTTGGAAATTAATGATTTCAGGTTCCTTGCTGGCCCCTAACCTTAGAGCTATTAATCTCTCTGCTTCTGGTACGTACTGTGCTTGCTACAATAATATCGATCATGAAAGAAAGGGCAACAAGTTAATGACATGAGCTCCCTCCTCGATCCAAACCACTTCCTGCATGCATGGCATTGACTGCTTAAGCATGTTTTTGTCTATGCTTGCAGATACGTACATGATTTTTTTTTTTTTTTCTTTGAGGGAGCATTAGTCGAGAGCTAGGGGTTTTGACACTCCAACGATGGACAGGCCACCCAATAATCCTTAAGGACCGACCATAGGTGATTCCATGCATTCGGCAAGAAAGTCATTGGCATATATATATATATATATATATATATATATGCATGGTATATATGGTTCATTTCTAGAACGTGAATCTTATTATTTCACTCTACTTATTGATTCTGCCAATGCCATCCACCAGTATTTTGCTTTGACTTTAAAATCATGCCATGGCCCATTCTTCTCACCAAATCTTTCTTGGATTAACCTTTAATTATCAAACCTATTCTAATTATCATGAATGTGTATGGAACTAATTTTATAATTTTTAATTACACAAACGATATTGCATTATATTTTACATTTTTTACTTAAATTATGACTGACATATCAAACTACTGAGAAGATCACTCAAAATAATAAAGGGGAATGTATGAAAGTTGATGTAAAAATTAGGAAAAAAGAAAAAGAGTAATTAAATTAAATAGCTAGGCATGGCAGTAAATTAAAGAAAAATTAAGGGCACGAAAATTGTAGGACTAGTGATCAAAACGGGAGGAACTGAACTCAACTCAACTGAACGGAACGGAATACACAATTTTACAGCGAGTTTATAGGAGGATTACTGTGAGGATTTACGAAAATCCCAGGTGCAGCAGCAGGTGAGTTTGCATCTGGAAGTGCAAGGGGCGCTTCCCATGCCGAAGCCGCGATGAGAGGCCGGCTATGCCACCCGAGCGTCAAGCACCCTTCTTTTTCCTCCACGCAATACCCCTCTGCCGAGAACAGTGTCAGCAGCATGCTCGCTTGCTTAAACGCATTGGATCCCAGATGTAATGGCCTGAAACCCGCTTGTCCTAGCCTACCCCGCCACTTCGCCAACGGTTCGTGCCTCTCCACCCGAGCCGAGCCCTCGCAGCACACCACGTTGCATATCTCCCTCTGTATGTATATCTCCGCCAGTGCTTTCTCCGGCTGTAGCGTGCAGGCTTCGAGTGAATCGAACATGGTCGAGTAGTAGTATAGTGCATCTGTGAACCGGTCCAAGAACCCGGGCTGATTGTGATTCGCTTCTTGCTCGATCACTGTCATGATCTTCGGGTTCAGGTTCCGGATCCATCCCAGAACCATTTCTATCGGTGAATTCCGTGACGGCTCCGATCCGAGAAGACGGTGGAGCTGCATGATTGAGTTTACGGCCACGGCTTCTTTCGGGTTGACTTGGAGCATCCACGGCTTCACGTCCTCGAGCCGCGAAGCCGCTACGCCCCGGAAAGCGAACCGGACGTTGACGGACCTGGCTAACTCGGAGAGCCGCAACCCGACTTCTCGGAGTGAGTCACGCCCGTCAGGCGAAGGTGGGCCAATGCCGGTCAATCGGAGTAAAGGGGGCCCACCGGGTCGGAGCGCCAGAGCTTGTATCAGAGCCGGCCACTGAAGGCCGTGCATCAGGTTGAAGTCAACGACGTGCACGCAATCGTGACCGTCGAAAGCTTCTAGAATGGCTTGATTCGCCGTGAAGTGTGCGAATTTGAGGTATGGACATGCTTCGTAAAAGTGATGGTACAAAACCTCGTTCTCGTAAGCCGGGTCCAGGCCAACGCCGCCACCAAACCCGACACCCTGCGGCGTGAATATCCGGCGGCTCAGGGCATCGATGAAGTAGCCGGCTACTTTCCCTATGCCGCAGCTGGTATTTACACGTGTGAGCAAGCTCTGCATATCTTCGATCAGCGAACCGGCAAATGCAAGGTCGCCACGTTGCACGGATTCCGCACACGTCAGCAACACGTGGACTAGCCTTATCCCGGAATCTTCTTCCATCGCGGTCATGACAGGGAACTGATTATTCAGCTGCTGATGCTGAGGCGCGTCGTGATCCGTCCAAGCATCTTCGGCTAAAACCGTCTGATTGAGACCTGGGCCCACCATGAGCTCGGGAAGCTCCGGAAGATCGGACGGCAGAGACGCCGTCTGGTTGAGCTCGGAAAGGAGGGAGTCGACCCAGGAGGCGATATCTGAGGGGTTGTAGTGAACAGCGTCGGAAGCGAGCTGGGAAACCTCGGCAGGAGAGTTGACCATGGCCGCGTCGAGGCGTTCGAGGCGCTGGGCGACGTGGCGAAGGTCGGAAGAGCGGACCCTGTAACCGGCGCCGGCAAGGAGGCCATCGATCTCGGAGGGTTTGGTGGTGGAGGACACCGAGCTACCGGCGCTGCTAGCGGCGGACGTACCGGAGCTATACAGAGACATAGTCGAGAGACTTGAAGGTAACTTTGGGTTCAGATCAGATACCAGGCGCGATTTTGTGGGTTTGGTCGATCATTCCGAATCTAGAGAGAATTTGAAAGAGAAGAAAGAGTGCGCGCGTGTGTAGGTGTATGGTTTTAAGAGTGATGGAGTCACAGAATCAGTGATATCGGTGAAAAGTGATAGGGAAAGAGAGAGGCAAAAGGAGGATTTTTGATTCAGAGAGAGAGAGAGAAAGAGAGACTGTAAAACCCATGAACTGTACCTATCCATTAATTAAATTTTGGGTATTCGCATTGGTAACCTCGTATATATTTTTTTTCTTTTTTCTTTTTTGTTGTATTATTTGTTGCCTTCTCTCTCTTTATATTTATTTGTTTTCTGAATAATTATTAAGCTAAGCTCAACTTGTGCTTTATTATATATATATATATATATATATAAAATCGAGGCTCAGAAAAAAAATATATAATTTTACATATAATCGTAAAATGTGTAAATACTATATAATTATTTTTAAAAAGAGTAAAATTTACTATTAAAAAATTAATTTTTTTATATAAATCTCATATCTTATTTATTATTTTCAAAACGATTACGCGATAGTTGTACAATTCACAATTATAAATATTTTTTTTCATATATATATATACACTTGAGATGCAGAATATTTTATTGCAGATGAAAGCAAAAGGTTTGGCGATTATAATGATGAACGAGATTTCTCCTAACTGGTTTTTAAATTCAAAACAATAAAATAAAAATTTGGATAAATATATAAACTTTAATTAATTTTATAATAATAATGAAAGGGACCTAAAGTTAAATCAGCTGACTTTATAACAGAATGGACGGTGTTTACAACACTTAATATGGCATAGATGTTCACCTACAACTTAATGAGAGAGAGAGATATGGAGGTCCTCTCTATAGTCTATATGCATGCACACGTGTTGTATGGATACGATGTCGAAGTCTCAATAAACGTTCTTGGCATAACACATATGTATTTATGAGGTTTGGACACAACATCTGAGTAGCTGTTTAGGGTCACTAGCCACGTGTACTCACACTTTAAAATAGATCAAGAATATAATATAAATAATAAAATCTATTTCTTTTTATTAATCTAAATTTTTAAAATAATTAATAATTTCATATAGTATCAGAATAGATATCCTGAATTCGAATAATGATTACTCATTGAAAAAGAGATTGATCTATAAGTGAGAGACAGTGTTAAAAATATAATATAAATAATAAAATTTACATCTTTCTATTAGTTTAAACTGTTGTGACAATTGATGATTTTACAAAATATGTCATATCAGTATTAAATATAATCAAGAATGATAAAATACAAAATGAACAACAACGTTACTCAATAAATCCTGTAAAAGTTATCGATAGATCAACATATTATAACTCTAGCTCTTTCTTTAATGGACTACATATCCATGTATATGGAGGTAGACTCATGCATGTTGTGCATATATAATGAATGAATGCATGTTGTTCTAGGTCCCATAGACATTCTATATTAGTATGATGCTTATGGCAGACTTTTGCAGACTGGTTGGGGAATCGACCAAAACAATTCTCCTAATTAAAATTTTGAATCGACCTGAAAATGACCATTTGACAGCATTGAAAGCCCCAATTAATTGATTAATAAAAATAAACAAATCAGAATATTCTATATTTATTAGGAGGCTAATACTCATGAAATTTATTCTACTTATAAGGATATATAAGAGAATATTACTTGATGCTCGCTCTAAGGGCTCGATTATTCGGCAAGAGAAACTTTGTTTGGAGTCTCCTCTTGAAAATTATATATGCAAATTCTTTATTAAATGAGAAAAAATATTATTTTAAGAAAAATAATTTTATAATTTTAAAAAATTTTAAAGATAAAATTATTTAAATTTACATTACAATCTTTAAATAGAGACTGTATCTAACATTATTCATTCGGCAAACCCTTCAAGCTGGATAGAATACGGCCACCTTTATTTATTTATATGCAAATATATTAATTAGCATCCATTAACGTGCAGGTAGTTTCACTTTATAAAAAAATATTAAAATTTCAGAATTTGCATGACTACCCTTCCTTTGAGACGTTATAAAAATAATGTAATATGTATATCATCACATTAACATTTATAAGTTAACACGTAAAATTCGCGACACCATCCATATCAAAAGAATTAGAAGTAAGAAAACATACACATATATATATATATATATATATTTAGAATATAATATAAATAATAAATTTTATTTAAATTTTTAAGATAAATTATAATTTCACATATATAGATCAGAATAGAAGTCTTAAGTTTGAATCTGACTCTATACTCTACATCATATAATTAAATATTTCAAACTTAAATTTTTTAGATAAGTGATGATTTTATAATATATATAATATTTAAAAGTCTTAATTTCGTATATGTATGAGTAGTTCCCAAGAGATCGAATCAGAAAGATTTTTGAATATTTTTGTGGAGCAATGCATGATATATTGGGTCCACGGGCATGCATGCATGCATGCTGCAAAGTACTCCAGTGCTATTAATTCAGAATGGAATTCAGCGACGTATCGGCCTCCACATGATGATGATCATAAAGCTCCTTTTGAGTACATATATACAATATTTTACCATATGCATGCACGTTGTTAGGTACTGCCTTAAATTAACAGTGTTTCCGTTAATAGTATACTGTCACTGTAATGGCCAACATCCATCGGGAATACATATATACATATATATATATATACGTGTGTCAAACCCCACATCATGATCAACAGGTGTCGCTGTTGCTGAATCATTGACATACATAACATCATCACACACACACACATATATTTTATATTTATATATTTGTCATCAATTGGAAGTAACGTACAACAGATTAATAAATAATTTCATATATAAAATAATTGGGAGATAAGACAAGCTGGGAAGAAGTAGTTTATATATTTTTAGTTTGGCATCTGCACTGCAACTTGGCTATTTAAAAAGATCATATGGGCATCAAGTATCAGCACATATTTAGAAGGAAGCTAGAAACTTTGGATCAAATTCACGGAGTTGGGGGTTTCGAATTCCAAACTTTCAAATTGGAGGTTGAGGTTATATCAATCAGGCTACAGACCTTTAACTTCACGAAATACTTTAAACGTAAATAAGGCCTTGTTTGTTTTTCAAAAACATTTCATCTCATTTCATTTTATCTCATCTCATCATTATAATTTTCTCAAATTTTCACACAAAATAAAATAAACAATTCAACTTTTTCAAATCTCAAAACAATAATAATATTAAAAAATATATTCTAACAATATTTTATTCAACTTTTTAATTTTAATCTTAACTCATCTCATCTCATCTCTGAAAACAAACGAACCCTAAAAGTCATGTCTTAGAATGAAAACTCATGCATTAGTCAATTATAAGACAAGGGTCTATTTTCTAAATTCCCCATGCATGCCAGTCTATCTTTATGTCCCCCGAGATAACAAAAATATATGTTATATAATTAGCTAGCACACTTATCTAAAGTACTATATTAGTTCATGATAAGTCCGTTTGGAGAATGCACTCTCTAAAATGTTGACACCATGATATGATTTTATTAATTCTCGTAAATCGCATCATATTATGTCATCAGTGTAAATTATTTCCATGGCTTAAACACGAAGAAATCATAAAAGTTTTGAAACTAAAAAAACTGGCAATTATTGAGAGAGAGAGAGAGATCATTATTGAGAGTTTGATGCATGATAAAAGTAGAGTGCACAAGAGGCTCTTCACTGTAGATAATAATATCAATAAAGATCTAGGACAGTTGAAAAAACAAACTTTTTCTTTATTACGACCATAATATCCGTGTAAAAAGCCTTTTTTCAGATAGGTGGGTGGAAGACTGGAAGTGGTCCATCTGATCATGTCAAACCAGCTGGGACCAAGAATGCAGAAAAGCGCAGAAAGCTCAAATTAAGATCATTGGAGATCAAAGATAGTTCATATATATTGGAGTTGGAAGATGAAAATAATTTTGCAGGATAAGTTGTTCAGCACGCAATAAAAGTGAATAGAATCAAGGCCGTGTAGAGAAATTAATGAATACTGATCTGCATGACTGCATGCATGAGAATTATTGGATTTCTGATCTGAAATAGGAAGAGAGAGAGAGAGAGAGAGATCATCAGGTGGTCCAGAAGATAACATGGAATTTGGGACCATTTGCATGCAAATTGCAAAGCCCGAAAAGCACGAATTTAGGTGTAAAGAAGTGTTACGATCGAGGACCCAGTTGTGGGTTGGAGAATAGAATGTGGCCACGTATACAGAGTGGGAATCAACGTCCAATTGAAATGAATTTTCTGCTGAACATTGCTTTTGAGAAGGGGAAGAGAGGTGAGGGGACTGGGGAATTGGGACCAGAGCATTTACCTTGAGAACATGTTTTGTTTGGGACACAGACCACTACTTTGCGTCCATTCCGTTCTTTTAGCTGACACTAACACGTTATTGCACGTGTAAGGCTTTTCTTTTTCCTTTTTCCTTGCTGGGAACTGGGAAGGACAAGATTGCAAATTCTCAAAAAGTGGGTTCATTCAAATTGGTTAATTCAAATTGCTCAAGATCATGGTGGAAATCTACTTCAAACGAATAAAATTTAAAAAACAGTCCTGTATTCCTTGGAAACAAATTAAAAACAGTCCTGTCCAGTACTAGTACTGTGTAAGGTTCCAGAGTTCCAACATCCTTAAGATCAGAACCAAATATAGAAATAACCAGGCAAAGTCAGGTGCTTGAGGTATTTTAGCTACATATTTCCATGCCTCTCAACTACCAAGTATCGCATTGGGTGAATTGAGAATGGATGCAAGCTGGCCAGTTAATTTGGCTTGGATTAGGGATATGCATGCATAAGTTTACTTTTATCTGTATAATGATAGGCTACTGATTAAAAATGTAAAAGAATATATTTTATTGCACACACAATTGTCATATATATTTGCTGTAATATATACAGAGTCATCAACTAAATTAGTGGAAATAATACAAGAAAACCAAGTATAAAAGGAAACATAGTGGACGTTGGTAGACAACTAGCTTCTAGAATTGATACACAGCTTGATACAAGACTGAATTTCAGGCTATTCAAATGCACTCGAATCTTTTAGTGAGCTGTCACCAACTGTTAAGAGATTCTTGGCAGGTTTATCGGGTCTCTTAGCTAGAGCACTGATATGCCCCATCAAGCTCAACGGAGCAGCAGTGACCTTGAGCTTGTTTCGTAGGTCCACAAATTTAGGTGCAACTAGTGGCTTAGTGAGGATATCCGCTGGTTGGTTTTTACTAGAAATAAATTGGACCTTAATATGACCTCGATTGACATGTTCTTGAACAAAATGAAAATCAATGGCCATATGCTTCGTACGAGCATGGAAAACAGGATTGACGGAGAGATATGTGGCACAGATATTGTTGCACCATAAAATCGGTGGTTGGTTCAGATGAATTCCCAGATCATTGAGAAGTCCCTAAAGCCAAATGAGTTCAACAGTGCAGTTAGCAAGAGCACGATATTCAACTTCCATGCTTGAGCAAGGAACAAGGCGTTGTTTGCGGGAGCTCCATGAAATAAGATTGGATCCATAATAAATGAGATAACCGCTCGTGAACCGACGATCATCTGGACAGCCGGCCCAATCCGCATAGAGTAGGCTTGAAGAATGTTGGAAGAGCTCGCTGTAAGGAGTAGGACATGATGGGAGGTAGCTTGAAAATAGTGTAAAATCCTCTTTACAGCTATCCAATGATTAACAGTGGGTCTTTGCATGTATTGACAGACATTATTAACAGCAAATGAGAGATTCGGCCTTGTAAGTAAGACATATTGAAAAGCACCTACAGTCGAATCATGAAATGGATCACTGTCAAATCGTGAATGAGAATGCACCGAAGACATTAGAGTAGAAATGGACTTCGCATTCTACATGTTGGTCTTGATAAGTAAGTCTTGGATATATTTATGCTGTGAAATAAAAAGACCATTGGGTTGTAAATGTGTTTCTACTCCTAAACAGAAATCAAGATGTCCTAAGTCTTTCACTGGAACTCCAAGCCGTAGGTTGTCAAGCAGAGTATGGATAGCATTCATGGAGGACCCGGTAACAAGTATATTATCGACATACACGAGAACATAGAGTTCTAGTGAGTGTTGGTGATATGTGAAGAGAGAACTGTCAGCTTTGGAAGCCAAAAATCCAAGTTGAAGAAGATGGCTACTAAACTTGAAATACCATGAGCGTGGAGCTTGTTTGAGGCCATAGATGGACTTATGAAGCTTGCACACGTGATGTGGATATTGAGGGTGAAAAAAACCTTACGGTTGGGCCATGAAGACTACTTCAGATAAATTACCATGCAGAAAAGTGTTGGACACGTGGGCCAACGACGAAAGACAACAATGAAGAGAATGAGACGTATAATTTGTGATTTAAAGACTAGACTAAACGTCTCACCATAGTCGAGTTCTGCTTGTTGGTGAGATCCCTTAGCTACTAAACAGGCCTTGTGACGCTGAACAGTGCCATCTACATTGTACTTCAGGCGATAGATCCATTTATTGCCTATGACATTCATGGAGAAAGTAGCAGGAACAAGGGACCAGGTGTGGTTTTGGAGAAAAGCATCAAACTCTTCGTTCATGGCTTATTACCATGCTGGGTCTTTGTTGGCCGTAGTGAAACACGTTGGTTTCACAGGAGCTGGAGCAGATATCACTGCAAGAGCTTAGCCAGAATAAGGGACACCAGATGTTATTTTGGAGCCTTGTGCGCATCGGATGGAGAGAGGGAGCAATTGTGGGAGCCGAAGAAACAAGTGGTGTTGATGGATCAGTTGCAGGCAATGAGTTCGGAGAAGCTGTGTTGTTGAGTGGAGAAGATGAAGATACAGGAACATCACGTGTGGCAATTGGTGGAGCAGTGGAGCCCACAGCTGGTACCTGCACATTCAAAGGAAGAAATGCCAATGGACTTGTTACGTTAGTGGGCTTGATAGATGAAGAAGTGGGCCTTATCGAATATAACATTTATTGCTATGTAAATATGGATTGTAGGTTGATGAAGACACTTGTAGCCTTTGTGAGATGGGCTATATCCCATAAAAACACAACTTGGACCTGTAATCCATTTTATGGGAATTGTAAGACCTTAAGTTGGGCCAAAAGGCAGATCCAAAAATTTTGAAAAATGAATAATTGAGCTTGACTTTGAGCAAACACTCAAAATGAGATTTATTTCCAATAATCGCAGAGGGAAGTTGGTTAATGAGAAAACAAGTAGTTTGAAAAGCATGAGACCAAAATTGTTTTGACATGGAGGCATGAGCCATAAGAGAAAGTCCAGTTTCAATGATATGATGGTGTTTGCATTCGACGGACCCATTTTGTTCATGTATGAGGACAAATTAAACGATGAAAAATTCCTTGACGTTTGAAGAATTGATTAAGGCGACAAAAATCTCCATCCCAATCAATTTGAATAGATTTGATTTTCCTTCCAAATTGGCACTCAACAAATTTCTGAAAATTATAACATATTAATTCAACATTTGATTTGCCAGCTAAAGGAAATAACCAGGAAAATTTACTATAATCATCATGAAAGATAACATAATATCGATACCCTTCAATAGATGAACTTGGAGAAGGGCCCCATACATCAGAAAATATGAGATCTAAAGGATGATGAGAGCGAGAAGGAGATAAATAAAATGAGAGTTTATGGCTATTGGTCTATTGACATGAGTCACAAACAGGCAGAAGCTCATTGTCACGTACATAAAGATTATTAGAAGCAAGAATACTGCGAACCAAGCGTATTGGAAGGGTGACCAAAACGGCAATGCCAAGTATCAATTATAGCCCTTTCACCGACAAAAGCAGATTTGATGGTAGGGGGAAGGAGGAAGATGGTAGAGTCCGCCTTTAGTTGGTCCGTGGAGGAGGATTTCCCAAACTGAGATCCTTCACACAAAAGAAATGAGGGTGAATTCAAAACACACATTGTTATCTTTGGTGAATTGACTAACAGAAAGTAAATTCTTTTCTATAGAAAGAACATGCAAGAGATTTTTTAAGAGAAGGGATTTCGAAGGGGTGGAAATTTGTGAGGCACCAATGTGTTGAATCGGCAAACCTGCCCCATTGTCGACACGTATGTGATCTATACCCATATAATCTTCAGCCTGTAGAGTCAAATTATTAAGATCAACCATGAGGTTAGTGCATTGCAGCAGTGTCGGGATACCAACTGGGATCAGATTGTGATGGAACCGTGGCTGTATTTGCTTGATAAGAGCTGGTCTGGTTAGCTTGATAAGAGGCGTCAAACTGATGGTAACAAATAGCAGTGTGACCATGTCTGTGGCACACTTGGCAAATTGGTTTTGAACCATTGGAAAGGGAGTTGCGGCCACCACAACCTTTTCCACCATATTGATTTTTTCACTGCTGATAATTCTAATTGAGAGCGAGGATTATTTGTGCGAGAAACTGTGTCAGCAGAAGCATTTACAAGCTCCACAGATTTATGTTGATGTTCATGTCGCAGCTCATATGTAAGAAGGTGACCATTTACTTTTTGAAGAGACATGGGGTCAAACCTTGTAGTAAGAGAAGTGATGAGAGGATCATATTCAAACCTAAGATCAGCTAGTATATAGTTGATTAATTCATTGTCTGATAGAGGTTGACCAACAGTAGCTTGTGTGTCACCTAAGATTTCATTTTCTGATAAAACTCTGGAATAGTGTTGTTGCATTTTTTGCATGAAGCAACATTGAGGTGTATGGTAGTGACCCGGGCTTGAGATTGAAGAGAAAACATTTCTTCAAGATCTTGCCACACAACGTGTGAATTATCAAAGCCAACAACATGGGTAAGGACATCACCAGACAATGAGGATATGATAGCAGATAATAATAATTGATCTTCTTGTTTCCAGTAATGGTAGTCTGGGTTTGGAGACAATATAGGAGCACTGGAGTCAGTGCTTGTAGTAGAAATCATAGGTGGTGAGGGTGCAAAGGAACCATCCACAAAATGAAATAGATGCTGGATTTTGTGATGTGGGACCAATTGGGCATGCCACAGAAGATAATTATCTCTATTAAACTTGATTGTAATGAGATATGTAAGGTGATTGAAATAAACAGGGGAAGAGGTGGAAGACATGGTGCAATTGGTTTGAGAAGTTGCAGAGGAAACCATGAAAAAAAAAGGCGTGAGTCAGAACAAACTGTCTCTTGATATCATAAAAATGTAAAAGAATATATTTCATTGCACACACAATTTTCATATACATTTTCTGTAATATATATAGAGTCATCAACTAAATTAGTGGAAATAATACAAGGAAACTGAGAATAAAAGGAAACATAGTGGAGAGATACAAAGCTTGATATAAGGTTGGATTGCAAGTTATTTAGATGCACTCAATTTTTTAGTGAGCTGTCACCAACTGTGGAGAGATTCTTGGCAGGTTTATTGGGTCCCTTAGCTAGAGCATTGATACTGATCGATTTGTTTTTTGTAAAGACTTTTACAGGATTGTCTATGGGTTAGGATACAATGCGAAAATGAAATCTTCTTCATTTCATTTGAAATAATAAAAATTCCTTAAGATTTGCATTGAATGAATACTATCCATTTAATTTAAAATGGAGAGGATACTTTGGGCACCTCAATTTATCTACACAAAACTTGTTTAGTGGTCTGAAGACAAAATAAGGCCAAGGCCAGCAACCATAGTTGAACTTTTCATGTTGCACTCAGCCACTATGACCCCAAGACCTTCAAAAGTTGAAACCAAAAGCAGCCACTAAGAAGGGCGGGGCAATGGGGGCTCGTTTGTGCATCCGTCTACCTCTAGGAGGGAGACTGACGCCAAACAAAATAGATATTATTCTGCAAGCTAGTTTCAACAAATAATTCACAGGAAAGGAAGACAAGAGAATAGCCTAAAACACAGAGAAAATAACTCTGATGTTCAATTCAAAATGATCAAAATCCAAGAAGGTTGAAATCAACCCATAAGCGGAGTTGTAATAGCTGTAAATTGACAATATCATAATTTTATCAAATATAGCAAAATCTCAATAATCACACCAAAGATAAATACGTAATTAAAGAAGTAATCTGCCAAAAATCTGGCCCAAATCGGATTCAGAATCACTTCCTAAACGATAATGAAATATTACCATAAAATGTAAAAAATAATTAAAATGAAGATTTGGAAGGGAAAACAGTATATTTTGGCCCCAAAATTGATGCACACCAGGTGTATCTGGGTGACCACGACGTGCACGCCGAAAAGAGTTTTCTGAATTGGGGTCATATGCGCAATTATGATACTCATAGCCAAAGTTATGGCCAAAATACCAAAATGTGCCCAAAACTACCCCAATCAAGAAAAGATCACGATTTCCTATCATCTTTGTACTGATCTTCCACCTCAATGTAATTCAGCGCCATCATTGTGCAATTTGACAACTCAGCATCATCTGATTTGGATCCTCCTACATCAGAGATAGATGGCTTTTTGTAGGACGAATGTTGGGTTAGGTGGCGGAGATGGCTGCTAGCTATCCGATAATATTATAGGAGTTCCAATTAAATTGATGGGACATTAAGTAGTCTAATTTTAATTAATGGGGATATGGTTGTGGTTTTAAAGGAAATGGGCATAGTTAAGGGTAAGTAATTATTGTGTACATGATGTAAAAGTCACCTTCATCCGATGCAAGTATATACGTATGTGAGCCGTGGTTGAAATGGAGGATGCAACTAGTCTTAGACTTTTAGTTGAGGACATGCTATAATTCGTACATTTGTGCATTACAAGTTGAAGAAAATACATAAATATATTGTTAATACACTTCCTCAATCTGGAAACATCCTCCCAGCTTATAGTACAGTTTAGATGGGGAACACCTTCAATCGCTTATGCTCAATAAATTTGAAAAGAAAATTCTTGATTGATCGATGTGTTGTGGGAGAGTAAGAGAATATTAAGTGGCTATGCAACTTGGGTTGCTGCAACTCAATATATATGAAACTTTAGGTTAGAATAATCATGGAAAAATGAGTTTTGTAATGAAACAAAAAGTTTGAATCGATTGAACTATTGTGATAATTAGGCGAGCTCGCCCCACGAGGCACTTTTGTTTTACCAGGAAGTGTCAACTCGATTCTCATATTGAAACATGTTATTGTGTGTGTTCTCGCATTGCGGGTGCTTGGTTTCAGCTCAAAAGGCAATTGACAAAATGGCTGGAGCGTATGTGCAATGTGATTGACCCGATGAAGCTGTTTGGCTTATTGAGAGAATGGAATCCTAGAGAGTGAAAGCTAATGGGTAACTCTGGCTAATGTTTTGGCTACATGTGGGAAACTGCAAGGCTGGTGTACAAGTACATCTGACAACATGCCCAAGAAGAGTTTTGTTTGTTGGAGCACATAATAATCAATGAACATGTTAGGCTAGTGAGACCAGATGCAATTACATTTGTTGAGGTTTTGGGAGCCTAAAGTCATGTTGAAGGAATTTCATATTTGCTCTCAATGTCTTAAGATTTTTGCCATTCAACCTGGCATTGGACACCATGGATTGTTCTATGGTTGACATATTTGGTCGAGTTGATTGCATCGCTGAAGCAGAGGAGTTGAGATGGAACCTATCAATGGCAACACATCATTTTGTTTTTCAAAAAGCTGCTGGTTGGCTGCAGAATCTATGATAACTTCAAGGCTGTAGAAATAGCAACCCAAGTTGCTATTTGATTGAAGTTCATGATGGTGTAGTTCCTGATAATTTGTAAAGGGTAAACCATCACATCCGCAATTCTGAAAGATGTATAAAATGTTAAAGAGGATGTGATAGATAGATTAAAGAAAGCTGGGTATGTTCGAAAATATAAAGAAAATAAGAGAATCAAGGCAGAAAATAAATTTTGGACTCCAAGGCTTATCGTAACAACGATTTATTTATAACATATTTTGTCTCATTTCATTGTGTTATAAAATATTAATAAAATTGTTCTCAAGATACAATGAAACCCTCTAATTCATTGTTCTAAAGTAGCACATTTTACAAAACAACTCAAAACACCATTTTTTTAGAATTACGAGATAGATAAATTCTTTTAGAAGGAAAAGATATTGTCTATTCATTTTCTTTAGAAAATTGAACAAATCAATTATACCACGATCCTAAGTTAGTGTTAACCATTATAACATGATGACCTGAAATCATTCATAATGGTCATCAAATAACCCTCTTATTATTGCTCGTAATTTGCATCATAATGTCTGGTAACTAGAAAACGGCTAGTTTTCTGTTATATATCAGATATAGGTAACACTTCATATTTTCAAAATAAATGTAGAGTTCCTCGCGATGATGCGTACGTGCGTCTCATAGCGCCCATTACCCTTGTGTTAGGGACCTCGATCTTGTCTCTAAACACTAAGGACCATGAGCTCGCCTTGGTGAGGTTGTTGACCGAGTGATCTTGCCAACTTGCTTGGCCTTCAACTTCAATGACAATAGAGTGATGGTGAGGATGATGGAATTGGGTAGTCTAAGTGTTTAGTAGAGGCAAAACAATGTGGAATGGTTGAAGGACTTGTCCTTGAGTGTGACGCCAAGATGATAGAGGCTAGGGTTGATAGAGTCTAATGAGGTTAGGGTTTCGAGTAGGAGCAATTAGGGTTGCTAAGTTTGGATAGGGTAGAATTAGGGTTTGCGAGATCTTTGGGGGGGATTGGCTAGGTTGGATGGTTTGGAGTGGATAAGGAAAGATTCCTAGATGGATGGAATCACTCTAGGAAGGAAAGGGAATTTCGGGTATGGTCTTTTATGGAAAGTTGTTAGTTGACTTGAGACAAAATAGGAAAGGGAGAGATTTAAGGAATTGATGATGGACAATTCCTTAAATCAAGGAATATGAAATGGATGGAGTCAAAGTTACTTAAAAGGCAAGTGTTACCTTACAGGGAACTAGAAGACTTCGGCTAGGGCAAAATGGAATAAGGAAATAAAATGTGGTAGCCGAATATGGTAAGTATATTTCGGCTAGGGCTTGATGGATGGAAGAATGAATTTATGGAAGGTATGTCAAACGCTATGGTGGTCGAAAATATGGTGTATAGAAGGATTGAATAAGCAATGGAATGGATGAACACAAAGGACAAACTATGAACACTCAAGAACTTGAATGAACACAAAAGAAAACACAATCAACTTTGATTCATGAATGGCACAAAGATGAAAGGAAATCTCATATATTGATAAATAAATTACACTTATTCATGAATTGCAAAGTATAATTTTCTTTTAAGGGATTCACGAATTGCACCCCAAAGAGCCCAAGTGTTAAACACCTAAATAATGATCTCAAAAACAATAATCGTCCACAATGGAAAATTGTCAAAAAATGTAAATGAAATGACTAAGGGTCCTATTTATAATGGTTACAAAGTGTAAACTTCCAAAAGGTCCCTTAGAAAATAATTAAATAAATAATAAATAATAAAACAATAGCATAGTGGCATGAGCCAAGTTGGCCCGTGGCATGCATGGCCCATGGGTGGACTAGAATGATGCATGGTCTTATGTTGGGCTGGTCTGGTCCATGTCTGGTGGGCACGGCATGGCTGGCTGGTGATCATGGCATGGTGCCATGAAAGGGTCTGCTTGTGGGCATGGCATGGTGTCATGCAAGGCCTGCTGATGGTCTTGGTAGTGAGCCATGCGTGTGTGCTGCATGGCCCAGGCAGGTGGCTTGGGCGTTGGCTCTGCATGGCCTAGACTGGTGGCCTGGGCGTTGGCGCTACAAGGCATAGGCTAGAGCCATGCGCTGGATGGCATGCCTGGTGGGCATGCCACTGGCCTTACCTGCAAAGCACGGGCTGGAGCCGTGCACTGGATGGCATGCCACTAACCTCACTAGAGTGCGGCATGGGGCGCATGCAGGGGCGTGTGTAGGGGCATGCGCACAGGCGTGCACATGCTAGCCTGTGCGCTGAGTTGCGCACGACCACTAACCTCGTTGGGCCTAGCCTGCATGATGGGCACCCCGTGTGTGTCAACGTGTAGGCCAAGGCATGCATGCATGTTGGGTGCCCCGTGCGTGTCACGGCACAGGCCAAAGCATGCGTGTAGGCTGGTCGTGAGGATGTCCTTGGCTGTCAAGGGCAATGTCAGGGCTTGGCTTCGGGCCACTTTCCTAGGGGTTCTGACACCTTGCCCACACGCGTGTTTCTCGTGACGAAAGTCGCCTTCTATTTGAGATCAAATGCAATTATAGTGATAAGAATTCAATATAAACTACTTGTCTGCCATTTATTTTATCAATATGGGACTAACATTTCTTTTTCATATACTTTAATGAGTTGACATTTTTCATCAATGCACAAGTGACCACATATATATATATAAGGAAATAAGTATATTCCCCCACTTAACTGCCAATTACCCACTTAATTTGAAATAACATCATAGAGAGAATTAACATCGTTTGGCCAAGTAGAAAGGATTGTATTTGTCAAGAGTTGGTAGAATTACCTTGATTTAAGAGCATTTTGTCGAAACTGCGTACTTTTCTACTGTTGTTTCTACTACTTCTTGTTACATACAATCGAATGGATAAGCTACAATGAAATTTTTGATGTAGTGATGTCAGGAAGGAGTGCAATTTCATTTAGCAATGTGGTATAAGGTGTTCGTCAAGTCTGCATGGAAGGGCTTGGAGTCCACACTTGAAGTCTAAATATCTTTTTGACAAATGGTTTTGATGTTATGTAATTGAGAAAGAGGTTTTAGGAGATGGTGGCCAATATAAAAATTGTAGCTTACAAGGTGCGTGGAGTTCAAATGAAATTAATGGCTCATAAGGAGTAGTCCTTTGAAAAATATCAAAGCTCGTTTTACTAGAATGGGTAATGTGACAAGGACAAGAATTTGGCATGGCATGATGTGGATCAAACAATTACAGGTTTGGATTGAGAATTGAGATGAGATGAGTTGATATGATTTTAGATGAGTTAAATAAAATATTATTAGAATATTATTTTCTAATATTATTATTATTTCGAGATTTAAAAAAATTGAATTGTTTATTATGTTCGTGTAAAACTTTAATAAAGTTGTAATAATGAAATGAAATGAAATGAGATAAATTGAGATCATTTCTGAATCCAAACGAGGCCCCAGCTTTCTTGAGGTTATCTAACATAATTTTTAATAAGGTAACTTTGGTACCAGATAACTTCTTGATAATGAGAAACTTCAGAGACCGAACATATCTTTTACCTAGTTAAATCGAGACTCGTATAGCATGTCTATATCACACGAATTAGGTAAATTATCAAGTTGTCAACAATGAGACGAGATCCCCAAAAGTTCTTTGCACCCGAGATCTCAATCTAAAACCACTATAGGGTCATCTATAAACCATAACATGCATTATTAATTAGTTACAACTACCTATTAAAGTTTCCAGTTTTTTCTCCTTGATAAGTATTAGTCACACTAGGCTATGTTTGGCTAGTAGGATGATATGAGATTACCTCAAACTACCTAATTATTGCTCACAAACTATTTACTACTTTTTTACTATTATTCATTATATTTTCACTACTTTTCCATTTTTATTCATAGATCATCTGAGATTACTTCAACATCTAAACGTAGCCTAAAAGAACCAGCCAATAGGATGCAATCATGCAATCCATGTAAACAATACGTAAAAATAGGGAACACTTCAAGAGGCATAGGTGAAAGGGCTTATTTTGTTTGGCAGCAAGTAAACAAAGTATAGATTTTAAACTTCAGGTAAACAATAGACACGGAAAAGAAGATGCTAAAAAATAAAATCAAAGTATAGTTTGGTGGCCCACAAGTTGTTCAAATCTTCTTGATCACAACTCAAAAGCAATCAGTTTTGAAGTGTTTTGATTCAAATGTATTTATGCTTTGGCATGATTGTCTTGGTCATCCGAGATCAATCATGATGCATCGAATAGATAAAAATTCATATGGACATCCTTTAAAGAATTAGAAAATTCTTTTACCAAGTGATTATCCATGTATAGCATGTTCTAAAGGAAAGCTAAATATTAGACCATCTCATTCCAAGATAATTATTAAATCTCCATCATTTTTATAAAGAATCCATTAACATGCATCCACCATGTGAACTATTTAAATATTTTATGGTTTTAATAAATGCATCAACTAGATGGTTACATGTTTGTCTACTCTCTATTTAAAATATTACATTTGCTAAACTTCTTACACAAATTATTAAATCACAGACTCAATTTCCTGACTACCCCATTTAGTCGATTCAACTGGACAATGAAGGAGAATTTACATTTAAACCTTTCGATAATTATTGCATTTCAGTTGGGTTTAACATTGAACATCTTGTTTTGTACAATTACGGTACTACGGATCTCGTCTACCGAAATGAACGAAAATGGTACTGCAACAATGCGTGTAGACTCTTCTTGTAGGGCATTGATCGGTTGTATAGTTGTCTTGTCACAGTCAAATTATGAATATTTTATGATTAAAAAATTTAAATTTTCTATGTTTGGAAGATAAACTCATCTCAAAGTAATCATTAATGGAATCCACTACTTTTTCAATTTTTCATAAAAAAATTAAAACTCATATCAATCTAAAAAAAATTAAATTTATCTCAATGAGACCCATAAAATGGTTTAGTTGAGTCATTTGTTAAACGTTTACAATTAATTGCTCAACCATTACTTTTGAGAACAAAAATATCTATTTTTGTTTGGAGACATGCAAATTTGCATGCTGCAAATGCAATTTGCATTTGGCCAAACATCAAATAGTTTTCATTTTCGTACTTTTGACTGTGTTGTACATGTTTTGATTGTACCTCCCCAATACACTAAAATTGACCTCAACTAAGAAAAATGAATAAAAAAAGCTAACAAGAATTGACATCTACACAAATGGATATCACAAAGCTGACAAGAAATGACAAAATAGCATAGGTGATTTCGTTAGGAAGGAGAACCAAGAACGAGAAAATCAAACCGGAAGTGGAATTACCATTTTGTCACTCTATTTTCAAGTTATTTACGACCATTTAAGTACATTCCAAACTGAAATAAGCATTTTGGTCAAAATATTGGAAACTGGACAAAATAGATCGAAATGACAGGAATTTAATCCGAGACAAAATTTCAACCTACATCTTGTCAGCTACTATTCCGGCACGAAAAATCCCGTTTGTTCTTGACAGAACGAAACATAAATTAAACACTCGTATCAAGTTACAAAGGTTTTAATATAGGTTAAAGTAATTTGGACGTATATACAATCGTCTAAATAAATATCTAATAAAAGAATAATTTGACAATAATCCAAATTATCCATGTGTATTCATTAACAAGTTAGATTTTGGATTTGCTATTGTTACAGTATATATTGGAAATCTAGAAGAGCTTATGAAAATTGCAACTTATTTAAAAAATGAATTTGAAATTAAAGACCTTGGAAAAATAAGATTTTATCTTGGTATGCAAATTGAGCACTTTTTAAATAGAATTATTGTTCATCAATCAACATATACAAGAAAAAGTCATGAAACATTTTACCTAAACAAAATACATCCCTTAAATATTCCAATAGTTATTTTGTCACTTGTTGTGAAAAACTTTTTTCACCCTCAAAAAGATAGTGAAGAGATTCTTGGTCCTAAGTACCATATTTTAATGCAATTGATGTTTTGATATATCTTACAAATTGCACACGACCAGGTATTGTGTTTTCAGTCAACTTACTAATAATATATAGTTATAGACCAACTCGAAGGCATTGAAATAGTGTTAAATATATTCTACGCTATCTTTTATAAAACAATTGATATGAAATTATTTTATTCAAAATGGTTGAATTCTCAATTAATTAGTTATGCAGTCTCGGTTTTCTTTTAGGTTCGCATAAAAGAAGATCACAAACATAACCTATTCACTTGTGGTAGTACTGTTATTTCATATAGATCTGTCAATCAAATATTAGTTACTACTTCTTCCAACCACTCAGAAATTATTACAATTTATAAAACAAGCCAAAAATGCATTTGGTTAAGATCAGTAATTCAACACATTTGAGAAAACTGTGATTTTTCCACAATCAAATATAGCTAAACAACATCACTTGAAAATAATGTTGCATGTATCACAAAAATCAAGAGAGACTCTATCAAAAGGGGATATTAAGATCAAGCAAATACGATCTTGAGATAATTTGTGGAACAATTCACTTAAATATTACCACTGCAACATTTAAAAAGTTGATACATTACATTGGAATGCATCAACTCAAGAATCTTTCATCATAAACTATTGAAACTCTACATGATCTTGAGGGGGAAAAAATAAACATACAGATTGTACTATTTTTCCTTCGCTAAAGGTCTTCCACTAACTGTTCTTTTACAAAGTTTTAATGAGATAATCTTAAAACATTCTAAAGTACATAAGAATATTATACTATTTTTCTTTTGTTATTATTTTTTTCCATCAGATTTTTCCTTGACAAAGTTTTAACGAGACATTAAATGTGTATATGGTCATTCACGGGAAAATGTTGTAAATATACATGAACTTGGTGGATGACCATTTTATTTAAATTCCACCTTTTATAACTAGCTCATTCATGTATCAATTCTTGAAATTTCTAAATTCATGAATAAATCTTATTAATTCATGTATCACCCTTTTATATTCCTCCTCCTCCTATGCTTATAAAAGTGTGTTGTACAACACAAGAAATTAAAAGTGAATTATATTAAACTCCTTTAGAGCTAAATTTATATTGCAATCTTTCTATTCTCTTGCTAATTTAGGACGTACTGTTTATATAAGATTTTTTTCAAAACTTTTTACTAAAGTTCGTCAGTTTCAATCTAAATATCTTTTACCACCAAAAAAAATCTCAAACTCTCTCAACCACTTCCAAGCCTACATCTTATAGAAGCCCTAATAGAAGTAGGGCAGCCTTGGTGAATCTTGAAGATGAGACTGGATACAAGTGCACAGTATCGATACATGAATTAAATCTCCCAAGCAATAGTCTACCATACAACCGATAAACACTCTAAGAAACTGTTATACCAGTCCATATATAACATAACATGAACTTAACCCACACTTCATCACACATATAATAGGGCTTGCAACCAGTTCCAAAAACCTATTCAAATTTTCACTGTTTTTTCTCAAGGAGATGTATAAGTTCCACCAAAAGAAGTGACCAATAGGGATGTAGTCAAGGTAAGTAATAAGTACAAACACTATAGATTCCAAGAGGCATGGGCTAATACTCAAAATCCTGGAAACATATCAGTGACGCAAGAAAAGAAAATCCTAAAAAGTAAAATCAAGTCTAGATTAATGGCCCACTGATTATTTAAATCTTCTAAACCAAGCAAAACCTTAAGTATCTAACTTCAACTGACGCTCTTCAATGATAATATTTTTTTTATAAGTAAAAATTTATTAATGTCAATAGGCATAACTAAGTACACTGGATGTATATAAGAGAAAACACTTAATTGGGATGCAAAAAAAAAAAAGGATAAACCCATCTAGGAAAATGAACCTAACAAAGCCCTAGCCCAAGCCCAAAGATGCGCCTGCCCCAAACCACCACTAGTGCACCAAGCCTATCCCACCAAACCAAATTTTGCCCTCAAGCCTATCCCACCACCAATTCCCCAACACACTTCTCAATACTTGTAAACTCCGAACGAGCCTACTAAAAATATACAATTGGTTCTGTCTTCCCTCTGGTCCTCTCTCGACTTGAACTAGCTCCTAAGAAGCTTTAACTCTCAGCTCTTCTTAAATCTTGATCTTGTGCCAAGTACATGACCCACCTCTATTGCAGTGAGTAGTGCTGTGAATTGGTCCTCGAAACCTTCGCAAGTAATCTCCACACATTGTTGTATCTCATTTACCTTGTCCAAAACCCAATCCAATGATGAATCAACTATATTGTTAATCAGAGGGAGAGATATCAAGGAGACAACATCTTCTGTAGTCTCCGCTCCAAACTATGGACCAGGCCCTGAAAACTCCCCCTCGCATGGTACCACTGACAGCCCCATCCCTTCCTCCACAGTGCTATTGATGATGTCACCACCTTGGCCAAAGGTTATGTGTCATCCCACAAGATGCCTGAAGAAGTACACCGGTTACCTCCATCATGGGTGGTGGAACCATGGTCGCCATTTGAATTTTGGGGTTAGCAAAAACTCCCCCAAACCTCGACAATACAAGACACTTTATTCTGTCGCCGGTGCCGTCATTTTGACGAAAAGAGCATTGACTGCACAACTCGTCGACAATTTCCGAGTCACCGTTGGTGAGGGAGGGGCAGTCCATTCGATCGTCTCCACGCCAATACCCGACGTAGAACCCACTTTGAATGTAGATGATCCACTTCTCCTTTTGACCCTCCACACTCGCCTGGGTCTAGATATTGAAACTGGGCCAAACCTAACTTTCTTTTTTCCTTTTTCTAATTTTTTAGCATTCAGCCCATCACTTAACATGCCGAGCTCTCCCTTATTGGGGCCTTACAGCAGCACCATTACCACCTCTTAGCTCACCTAGCCCCAATTTTTGCTGATAACATAGCATTCAACTCAGCAAGCCGGTGTTGCATCTCTTTTAATGTACAGTGCCTACCATTGGGACTAATAATAAATATAATGAAGAGGAAAATGACTAATAATAAGTAGTGACAAATAACTTATCAAAAAGATAAAAAGTAGTGACAATTTAAATTCGCTATGACGTAAACCAAAAAATCTTTAATTTACAAGTATGCCAGTGCTACCCAAGGTTAAATACGCACTTAGATATTGAGAAATTCAAAATATTCCCAAGGAGGTTTGTCCTCGTGTTTGTGGGTTAACCATCCTTTATGACAACATCTCTACCCTATTAACTGAACCCACACTACATCAAAGTATTTATTAGGGCCAGCAACCAGAGTTACAAGTACCTATTAAAATTTTCACCTTTTTTGTCTCCACGATAAGCACTAGTTATCCTAAAAGCAGCCAATAGGATGCACCCAATAGGGAAGACTCCAAGAGGCATAGGCTAATACACCTAATCTTAAAAAGGAAATAAGAGATGCATCAAAATTCATCTTCGTCTTTCATAGCTTACTGCAGCTTGAGAAACCAAAAACTCATAAACCAAGTAAATTTGTAACTCATTTGTTTGGTAATAAACATTAAAATTTTGTCCGAAGGCAAGGCCCGGCCTTGGAGAGGTTCCCTGAGATCAAAAAATAATAAATAATTAAAAATTAAAAATTAAAAATTTCCAATAATGCAGCATGAGAAACCCAAAACTCAGTACCTAATCAATGCTAAAGAATTCAAGATTAAAATTGGGCATCAACAGTAGAAGTCATGAAGGCAAGGGGCAATAGTAACAACATCAAGTGACAAGCCATATATTAAAGCATTTGTGGGTTCTGCGTGCTGTCTAGAAGTTATGAAAGGTAAGGGGCAATAGTAACATCCTGCCACATATTTAAACAAATTCTGCAGTTTACTTGCTCCATGTGAACAGAAATATGGCAAAACCAAATCAAGGAAGCCATCAGCACCTACATATGGGAATATAGCCCTCAAGGAAACATTTAAAGCATAGAGATACATTAAACAGTTTACTCACCTGTAATTGCTTCTTGCTGATTTCCAGGCTAGACACTACTTCAATTTGTGGCTAAGCTACCATAGAGGCAACAAGTAAAGATAAAATAATATGGTAGAGTATCTGCTCAACGTAAATTAGATAATTTGAACTGAAGTCTAGAAATTACAGTGAAGTGTGTTTTACGTACTGTAAGACATAGAATACCACTAATAGGATATGTCCAGTTATAACAAAGACTGTTTCTGGTTCAGAAAAGCGAAAACTATAAAGAACTGTCAAATTTCATCTATATGAGTTTGCGTATGACGCATCAATATGAAGTTTAGAAGTAGTTGAAAGATTAAGCAAGAAGAAAGAATATGCAACAGCACCTCTGCCAAATTTAAAAACAATACAAATCAATTTACTTCGGAGATTTTAAACAGGGACAGTCTGTAGATGCTCAGAAAATCTATTTGACTCATTAAATTGAGCCAAGTTGATATCTCCAAGAACAACAGCAAACATTTTGCCTATGGTTACTTCCATACCTGTGACATGGGTTGCTCATAGCTGAAAATTGAACTTTCACAAGCTTCACAGCAGGAGCGTCAGATGTTTCATCTGCATCACTCCAAAGGGTAAACGAGGCCCCCAAGCAAGGTTTATAAATCAGCCAAGAGATGAGTAGCATACCTCTAGGTTGCAAATGATGCAGCCAAGATTACAGAATAAAAGAAGGCATATGAAGTCTATTGTTAAAACAAATTCAAACAAAGAAATTGAGTAAAGATTACATGGATGCAAAAAAAATAATGTGAGCCACAAGAGACAAAAACAAAGCTCTTTTATTTCAATTATCAAAGACAAGTACCAAAAGAATGGGACTGAAAGAAATAGAATCCATTCCTAACAAAGAAACTTAAAACTCATACCATATATCAACCAAAGGAAATTCGGCACTGCCACCTTCTCAAACTTCAAGCAGATGAAGTTGGCGGATGCTGAAATCATAATAAGAAACTCCAACTCTGGAACAAAAGTTTTGCAGACATTGATTGTAGACAATCATTAATTATCAGTAAAATCGTATTCAATTTAATGAAAGTATCAATAAAGCAAATCAATAACTATTAGCTACATTTATATTTCATCACTGCCCGAGTTCAATCATGTTCTTTTCCTTTTCCTTTAATCGGTTATATGGTTTCTTCTTCCAAAAGGTACAGAACTTCATGGTCTATTCAGTAATCTATGGGTTGTAGTCCATTAATCTTAGGGGTCCAGGAGTCATATTTGGGATGCCATTTGTTCTAAGGATCAAAGACAATTCCATTTTTTCATAAGCTTTCCACATTCTTTCTTGGTTGCCATTAGTCCATCTGTTTAGGAGCTTATTTGAAATAAAAAAATTCTAATTCCAATTTTGAGGCAGTTTTTCATCTTCTTTCTTCAAAAGTTTCATCAAAATAGATGAAGGAAGAATATTTACTCTGGCTTCTAACACTATTACCCTCAGCCAGACTTTTCTTTACATGTTTACCTGCCGACTCCGGAACCATGCATGATGCCCCATCCTTCACCTTCTTTTTGTAAGGGGAGGAGATCATATGGTCAAGAGTTCATCGTCTCCTCAATCTGAGTTTCCAAATAAAAGAATGATTAATCACTTTGACCCTATCCAAAGTTAGACTTAATTAAGCAATCTCATGAAGTTTCTGCTTTTAAACCCCATGTGAAAAACACTTGCACAGATGTATCAACAACAAAAAATAGACTCAAAAAGCATTTTTTTTTTAAATCGCATGGCAGAATGCCAGAAAGCATTGGCATTTTTCCTACACGACTATATTTTGCAAGTCAACATTAAAAATCGCTCAAGAAAAAAAAGAAGCAAGAATCCTATCAATCAAGAAGTGGTAGGGAATAAAGTTTTACCTACGATCAACCCCTACCAAATGGTAAAAGTAGAGGAAGCCGCAGGGCAAGAAAAGTATGAGCCGACCGCTTGAATCCAAGATGGTCAAGCATCAGACCATTGAACAAAAATAATGGAAGAATAGTTTCTAACATTATTTCCCCCAACCTGACTTTTCTTTATAAGTTTACTTACCGACTCTGGAACCTTGACCTCATCCTTCACCATCTTCTTGCAAGGAGAGGAGAGGTTATCTGGGCAAGAGTTCATTGTCTCCTGAATCTGAGTTTCCAAATAAAAAGATCGAATCTCTTTGAACATCTATCCAAAGTCAGCCTTGGTTGAGCAACCTCATGATGTTATGATTTTAAAACCGTAGCGAGAATAATCAACAGCAGAAAATAGACTCAAGCTGCAGCATATTTTTAAATCGCACGCCAGAAAGCATAAGGCTGCTTCAGTCGAGCATGCAACTTGGTCATTGGCATTTGTCTGACACCACTATATTTTACAACTCTTGACATTCAAAATCACTTCAGGAAAAGAAGCTAGAATCCAATCAATCGAGAAGAGGTAGAGAATAAAGTTTTACCAATGATCAACCGTTTGTTAAAATACAGGAAGCTGCAGAGCAAGAAGAGTATGGGCGACTGGTTTGAATCCTAGATGGTCAAGCGTCGGACCACAGAACAAAAATACCCCAAATCAGCAAGTAAAAACCAAGTATCGGATGATGGAGGCTCTGTCATGAAGGAGAAAAATGGGTCCAAGCCATACACCATAGCCAAGTACATGAAGGAGAGGCACAAGGCCTTACTCCTTGCGTACTACCAGAAGATATTGGGTCTACAATTGAAGAACTTGGCTGCAAGGTATTGCACTAGACTAAAAATGACAAGCTCACAAAGGCCAAGACAATCCACTGTTATATTTAATATAGATTGTGATATTAAATATGTGAATTTATTGAGTATGAGTTATTATGTATTTACGTGAACCATTATCTCAAAGAAATGTATTGGTTCATTGATAATGGTATGTTGTTTCAAATGAAAGAGTAGGAGTTTGAAACTCCACAAGTGCAATTTGATTTATAATTTTGTGAAGTGTTAGACTTGGACAGACACAATGCTTAGGCCAACCAAGCTTTGCACGCGAGCCAAAGAGTCACAACACTTGGGTGTTTGCACATGGGCCGAATAGGCACTTTGATATGGTGCAATGTTTCAAAAATCAATTTAATTGAAAAGGCACTTCTAGAGACTCAAACCAGTGCCCTCCCTTTCCCAAGTGAGGCACCTGTTAACCACTAGGCTAAGCAATACCCTTTGGTCTTTAAGTGAAACATCATAACCTTTAAACTAGTAACTGCCAGCAGATAAGTCACAAGTTAAGAGTTGTGATCTTTTATACGGTGTCACTTCATTCTCTATAAATAGGGGATGAGACCCATGAATTTTATTCATTCCATTCTCTCATATTTTCAGTCACTTGCACAATTTTGTAGAGAAATGCTGGAAAGACAAGTTGATGTTCATTCTTACTACATTGAAGATTGCGTATGTTTTGGATTCAAACTTGCCAGTACTTCCAGAACCCAAACCTGACGATAATGATCAAATCAAGGCGGAACGCAAGAAGCACGAAGAAGATGAAGTGGTATGTAGAGGACACATTCTAAATACACTTTTCGATCGTCTCTACGACTTATTTACATCAATCAAGTCACCAAAAGAGATTTGGGATGCATTGGAATTAAAATATAGAACCGAAAAGCAAGGTATGGATAAATTCCTTATTATGAAATATTTTGAATTTACAATGAATGATAATACTTCGTTGATGGATCAAGTCCATGAATTGTAAGTTTTGGTGAATAAACTTCGAGATCTTAATGTTGAAATTTCTGAACCTTTGCAAGTTGGGGCTATTATTGCCAAACTTCCTCCAAGTTGGAATAATTATAGAAAGAAACTTATGCACACAACAGAAGATTTCACTATAGAGCAAATTCAAAAACATTTACGAATTGAAGAGGAAACTCGAATTCGTGATAAGAAATTATTTTCTCAAAATGGTTCTAAAGTGAACTTTGTTGATGAGAAAAATAAGTTTCAATGTAATTTTGGAGGAAACAAGAGAAAATTTAATGACTTTTCCAACAATGGTGACAAGTTCAAGAAAATAAAAACTTGTTACAATTGCGGAAAGAATGGGCACTTTAAGCGTGAATGCAAGTACAAGAAGAAATACAAGAAAGAAAATGGAAATCCCAATAGTGCAAATCTGATCGAAAATGAGACTTCGGAAATTGTGGCCATGGTCTCTGAAATACACATTAGTATGATTACAGAGTTAAATATGGCTACAACAACCGAGTCTTCTGATTGGTGGTATGATTCAGGCGCTACCGTTCATCTTTGCAATCAGAGATCTCAATTCAAAAATTATGAAGATGCAGCAGATGGACATGTAGTACTAATGGGAAATCACAACTCTGCAAAAGTTGTGGGAAAAGGAACTGTGGAAATTTAGTTCACTTCTGGGAAGAAACTTATTCTTGTTAATGTTCTTCATGTCCCAGAAATAAAGAAAAATCTTGTATCAGCAAATTTGCTTTATAAGAAGGGTGTCAAGACCGTAATCGAGTCTGATAATGTAATTCTTTCCAAAGGGGGAGTGTTTGTTGGAAAATGGTACTCTTGTGATGGAATGTATAAACTAAGTATTAATAAAATAAGTTCTGATTCTGCTTATATTGTTGAGTCTTTTACTTTGTGGCATAATCGTTTAGCACATTTGAACTTTAAATCTTTAAAGTTTATGTCTAAACATAGTTTAATTCCATATAATTATGGACATGATGCTAAATGTGAAATTTGCATTCAAGCAAAAATGACAAAGAAACATTTTCCTAAAACAGACAGAAATACACAATTATTAGAACTTGTGCATTCTGATATTTGTGAATTAAATGATATTTTAACTAGAGGAGGCAATAGATATTTTATTACTTTTATTGATGATTTATCAAGATATACATATGTATATTTAATGAAAAGTAAGGATGAAGCCTTCAATATGTTTAAATCTTATAAGTCTGTTGTTGAAAATCAAAAGGAAAAGAAAATTAAGATTCTTCGCAGTGACAGAGGCGGTGAATATTTTCCTACTGAATTTTCTTTGTACTGCGAGGAGAATGGCATAATACATCAAACTAGTGCACCCTATACCCCACAACAAAATGGTTTAGCAGAAAGAAAAAATAGGACACTAGTTGATATGGTAAATGCTATGATTTTGAATGCAAAATTGTCTTTAAATTTATGGGGAGAAGCATTGCTCACTGCATGTTATTTGCATAATAGAATACTTTCTATGAAATTCAAAATTTCACCATATGAATTGTGGAAAGGTAGGAAACCAAATCTGGAATACCTAAGGGTATGGGGCTGTTTAGCCTTTTATAGAGTTCCGGACCCAAAAAGAACAAAATTAGGTCCAAGGGCAATCAAGAGTGTTTTTGTAGGATATGCTGAGAATTCAAAATCATATAGACTTTTGGATTTGGATTCTAATGTTATAGTAGAATCAAAGGATGTGGAATTTATTGAAGGTCAATTCTATAATGATCCTAAAGCAGTATCAGATCCTACTCAAACACTAGAATCTAACTTGAGTCGGAAAAGGAATTGTATAATTTCTGACACATTGACTGAACCGAGAAGAAGTCAAAGAGTTAGAAAAGAGAAAAACTTGGATCTAGATTTTATGTCATCTCAGGCTATTGTTTTCCTTTTGAAAGGAAATAGAGATGATGTTTTAAATAAGATACACATTCTATTAAATATAGAAGAAGATCTAAAAACATTTAAAGAAGCTATGACTTCTAGAGATGTTTCATTTTGGAAAGAGGCAATAAATGATGAAATGGACTCAATATTGTCAAACAATACTTGGGTTTTAGTAAACTTGCCTCCTGGATCAAAACCTATTGGTTGTAAGTGGGTATTTAGGAGAAAATACAATACAGATGGGTCTCTTCAAACTTTTAAAGCCAGATTAGTAGCCAAAGGTTTTAAACAAAAAGAGGGCATAGACTATTTTGATACGTATGCCCCAGTGGCTAGATTTACATCCCTTAGAGTGCTTATGGCACTGGCTTCAATATATAACTTATATGTACACCAAATGGATGTTAAAACTGCTTTCCTAAATGGTGAATTGGATGAAGAGGTGTACATGGAACAACCAGAAGGATTTGTTATGCATGGGCAAGAAAAGAAAGTTTGCAAATTAATTAAGTCATTGTATGGATTAAAGCAAGCACCAAAACAATGGCATGAGAAATTTGGCTCGGTAATTTTATCTCATGGATTTAGGCATAATAATGCTGATAAGTGTATTTATTCTAAATTCACGGATTGTTATGGTGTTATAATATGTCTTTATGTGGATGACTTACTTATATTTGGAACAAATATGGAAGGAATATCTGAAACTAAGAAGTAGTTATCTTCAAAGTTCAAAATGAAGGATCTTAATGAAGTTGACACTATTTTGGGTGTTGAAATAAAGAAATATAGTGGGGGTTATGCTTTATGTCAATCTCATTATGTTGAGAAAATGCTTATTAAATTTCAACACTTAGGAATTAAAGAAGTAAATACCCCATACGACTCTTCATTTAAATTAACTGAGAATGCCGGGAGAGCGGTTACTCAGTTAGAATATGCTAGTGCAATCGGCAGTTTAATGTATGCAATGCATTGCACTAGGCCAGATATTTCCTTTGCAGTATGTAAACTTTCTAGATATACGGGTAATCCTGGTATGGAGCATTGGAAAGCAATTGGTAGAGTCCTTGGATACCTTAAAAGAACTAGTTCGTTAGGACTGTATTATACCAATTTTCCTGCTGTATTAGAAGGATATTGTGATGCTAGTTGGATTACTAATGCAAGTGATAATAAGGCTACGTCTGGTTGGGTTTTCACCCTTGGTAGTGGAGCTGTTTCATGGGCTTCTAAGAAACAGACATGTATTTCACATTCTACAATGGAATCTGAATTTGTAGCCTTGGCGGCAGCAGGCAAAGAGGCAGAATGGCTGAGGAATTTGTTATTTGACATAAAGTTGTGGCCACAACCGATGTCAGCCATTTCTTTGTACTATGATAGTGAAGCTACTATGTCTAGGGCTTATAGTAAGGTCTATAATGAAAAATCTAGACATATTAGTTTGAGACATGAATATGTCAAACAATTAATAAGTGATGGTATTATCACTATTGTATATGTGCGGTCAAGTAAAAACTTGGCGAATCCTTTCACAAAGGGACTTTCGAGAGATATGGTGAATAGTACATCTAGTGGAATGGGTTTGAAGCCTTTCTTTTAAAAGTCACCTGTAATAGAAACCCAACCTTACACTATTAATAAATAGTCTAAGATTTAATAGGTAATAACAAGTTACAGTTATGTGGCTGGAATAGCACTGAAATTTAATTTAATATGAGAAACCCTTCCAGGATGGTCAGTGCTGGCTGTTACGATAAATGTAGGATGAGTATTATACTCTTAATGAAGTTCAATAGTTGTATAAATGTCTGAAGTAACAGAGACACAGAAAGGAACTTTACCTATGTGAACATAAGAGGTGGGGACAACTTCTAGCAAAAGTTTAAGGTTTACTTTTGTAAATGTTCATGAATGCTAGGATAGAGCACGTGAATTAGTGCAAATAATTGGTGAGTTATCTCGCTAAAATTTGATAGAATCATGTGTGTGGTATTTCCGTTCTTAGCGTATAGAGTCTTGGTTTAAGCTTAGGCCACCATTGACTTTGTTAAGAATTTGAGATACTTACACTAATTGAAGGTTTAAGTCGAGAGATACCTTCTTGTATGCATGAGGATATCAGTATTTGACTAAAAATTTAATATCGCAATCTAAGTAGGAAATTGTTATATTTAATATAGATTGTGATATTAAATATGTGAATTCATTGAATATGAGTTATTATGTATTTACGTGAACCATTATCTCAAAGAGATGCATTGGTTCAGTGGTAATGGTATATTGTTTCAAATGAAAGGGTAGGAGTTCGAAACTCTACAAGTGCAATTTGATTTATAATTTTGTGAAGTGTTGGACTTGGACAGACACAATGCTTGGGCCAACCAAGCCTTGCACGTGGGCCAAAGAGTCACAACACTTGGGTGTTTGCACATAGGCCGAATAGGCACTTTGATATGGTGCAATGTTTCAAAAATCAATTTAATTGAAAAGGCACTTCTAGAGACTCAAACCAATGCCCTCCCTTTCCCAAGTGAAGCGCCTGTTAACCACTAGGCTAAGCAATACCCTTTGGTCTTTAAGTGAAACATCATAATCTTTAAACCAGTAACTGCTAGTAGAAAAGTCACAAGTTAAGAGTTGTGATCTTTCACATGGTGTCACTTCATTCTCTATAAATAGGGGATGAGACCCACGAATTTTATTCATTCCATTCTCTCATATTTTCAGTCACTTGCACAATTTTGTAGATAAACTCTGAAGGAAAAACTTCAGAATTGCTATCTGCAGTTGGTGACTTTGTTGTATCCTGGAGGTGAATTGCTTGTAACCCGGTAGCAAACTCTTTCGAGTGGGGGCAATTATCACCTTAAAGATAGTGATCAACACGCCTCAAAGTCGCATTTATTTTTCAGATTACTGTATCCGCACAATTTTTTTTAACACCCACCACCAGACAAAATTCAGAAACCATAGCTAAGAAGCTTACGAAGAGGAAACCCCAGAAGAAGGTCATGCCTGGGGCTAACAAGACGAAGAAGGTGAACCTTGCTAAGCCCATGCAGCACAAGTCAATCAATTCCCTATACTGCGAAGAGAGCAAAAAGCCAATGCCTAAAAATAGAAAAACAGATGAGAAAAGATACAGATGAGTTTCAGGTCTGTGTATATGAAGCTTGGAACTCTGTGTGGTGGGTCTTGTGAAAAAGGAAAACCCCATTTCAGCAAATTCATCGAAAGCCGTGAGGCGATGGCCAAAAAGATGAAGTCTGGAGGGAGGTTGCAGAACGACAGACCTAGGTTTTCTTCTATTAGGCAGCACAATAAGACGAATTTGAAGATCCCACACAGACGACCTCAACATGCATCAACACCATGTTGCAGAAGCAAAGATTATCGGGAAAAAAAAACCCAAATGAAGAGCATCTACAAACAAGCACATTGCAACGACAACATAGAATAATATTCAATGACAACATAAAATAAGGACAAAAAATGAAGAAAAAAACAAAAGCACACGCAAGTGAGGATTGGAAGAAAAAACACAGCTCCTTTCCCAACCATAAACGAAGACCCTTAGAGAAAGAACACTCATTATTGGCTCCACACTCTACCCCCGAACATATAAAAACAAGAATAAAATTAGGCAAAAAAATCAAGAGAAGAGCAAGAAAACACAAAAGTGGGCATCGTAGGAATAGATCAAAAAGACCATCCTCCCATCTACAGACGAACACCCTTGCAAAAAGAATCATCATATCTGCACAAGACTAAACCTCAGACAGGATGAAGAGACAAACAAATCATCTCATCTCATCTCATGAATGCATATTTACTCAGAGGCTATTGGCTTGGTCAATCCCCAATTTTCAACTTCTCCAGATAAAACTCATGAGTTGTTCAGTCTATCTACACAAGAAAAAATCATATCCCGACAATAAGGTTTCCATGTATCCCAAAATAGTTGCATTGAGACAAGGATGAAAGAAGGTGCATTATCCATACGGCACATTCACGGCATGGGTAAAGAAATGTCAAGTCCACATGCCAATGGGACTTCTGCAACCATTTTCACCTAAGTCCACATGCCACAGATTTGCATGAAAAGAAAACCAGGTTTGTGTACAAATAAAAAAGAAAAATTTTGGGGAAATTTCACTTTGCACCCTCGTGCTTTCATGCAATTTGCAATTTACCCCCCCCCCCCCCAACTAATAATTCCTACAAGAAATATTGAACGTAACCATACGTAAGGCAGCACATGCTTGACTTTTCGTTGCATTTGATGCTGATGGTAGACGGAGGGGGAGATTGATAGGTTTTGAAAGTTAAAGGATCCACTATGACAAAATTATTAGTTGGGGGGGCAAATTGCGAATCATGTGAAAGTTCGAGGGGCAAAATGAAATTTACCCAAAAATTTTAATCCGCAACTCAAAACATTTAACAAGTGATCATATCCAACAAGCAACAAGTATGCAATTCCCAAAAGTTCATCATTTAAAAATTTGAGCTATAGTTCATCTGTTTGGTACTATACATGGAATTCTTCATAGCTTACTGCAGCATGTGAAACCAAGAACTCATAAACCAAGCAAATTGGTAACTAAGAACTCATAAACCAAGCAAATTGGTAACTCATTTGTTTGGTAATAAACATGGAATTCTTCAAATACTGCAGCATGAAAAACCCGAAACTCATAAACCAAAACTCAGTATCCAATCAATACTAAAGATACCAACAATAAAATTGTGCATATCAACCATAAAAGTTATAAATACAAGAGCATCAAGCCATTTTTTTTTTAGAAGTAAAAATATATTAATATCAATAGGCGTAACCAAGTACACTAAGTGTATGCAAGAGAGAACACCTAACCCATAATAGAGAGCCCCTAAATGAACATCGCCCAAAGAGGGAGAAATTAGAAACCTATCCAATATACACCAAGCCCTATTGGGACAAAACACGCATTCCCAAAACAAAGCAAGTCACTGTAACTATCCCAACCCTTTGTCTCCCACACAATTAATACTCCACCTGAATTATCCTATGAGGACTGAGGAAGGCTTTATGCCTTCCCTCTAGTCCTCTCTCGACTTGTACTGCCTCCATTTGCATCATAGTTGATTGTCCAAGTAAGACGCTTTAACTCTCTGCTCTTCTTAAATCTTGACTTTGTTTCAAGCGATTGACCCGCCTCAATTGCAATGAGTAGTGCTATGAATTGGTCATCAAATCCTCCACAAGTAATCCCCACATTGTTGTATCTCATTAACCTTTTGCAAAACCCAATCGATGATCCAGCTATATTGTTTAATGGAGGAAGAGATAACAAGGGGACAAAATCTTCCCCAGACACAATTCCCAACTGAACACCAGATCCTAAACATTCATCCTCACAAGGCACCAACGACAAACCCATATTCAAATCCTATATCTCCTCAACAACTCCATTGGTTCTCTCCAATGGTAAGGTCATGGTCACCATTGGAGATTCTGGGTTGGCAGCAAGTCCCTTCACCTCTGGCAACCCTTTATGTGCAACTTCGACGGACCCAACATCTCCTTCAGACCTCGGCGTTACACCATTTTCCTTCGACTTCGACGTGGGAGCCATAGTTTTTTCGGGGAGAACACCAACCAAGGGTGTAACACCAACTATCAATCTTTCTCGTGTCACATGTGGCGAAGGGCATTTCATTACGGATGTCTCTACGCCGATACTCGACGTAGGACCCACTTCAAATAACCCTGTTTTCCTTTTGACCCGCCACAATCTCCTGGATCTAGTTATAGGGACAAGGCCAAATCCAATTTTTTCTTTTTCCTTTAGTAGATTTTAAAGGATTTGGGCCTATCTTAGAGCATTGACAATGGCCTAACCATTGACAAGTCCAAATTTTAGCTAGAATTTCAAGTTTTGACTATAGCATTAACATTTGGTTAGGTGAATCCACATTGGACTAGTCATCTTAAAATCAAAATAATAATATAATACTATATATTTTAATAACGTTTTACAAAAAAAAAATTGTAATATTTTGCAAATACATTTCATATATTAATTAATAATTTAAAATTTTTACTTAAAATAAGGTAGAAAATAGAATTATATATTAATTAATAATTCAATGTATAAATATAAGTAATTAGGTTATATATTATATATTTAATTATAAAATTGTCATGCTTATATTATTAGCTAATACATATATATATGTATATATATAGGTATATGTATATATTTATCAATATATGAATAAGCTTTAATCGAATCGAGTTAACGAGTCGACTCGGGTATAAACGAGCGGGCCTTAACGAGCCTTAGTCGAGTTAGGGTATGTGTCATTTACTAATCGAGCAGGTATCTGCTTTCACAAGTAGATTTTTTTTTTTTTTCATGAATCGAGTTCGATTCGAGTTTAACCAAATGAGTATCGATCGGGCTATCGAACAAACTGGTTCATTTATAGCCCTACTAGTAGACTTATGAGTGAGGGGAAACTCCCTTACACAGATAATCAATTTTGAAATTTTCTTTTCTTTTTTCTTAGTTTGGTGGAATATAATTTGGAGTAATTATTAATCATCATTCCTTTATTTAATTTTAAGATTTAAGATTTACAAAATTTATAACTATCCAAGTGTAAGCAATATATGGTTAATATATTACTTTTTGTATTTTGAATCATTCAAAATTTAACCCCACATTAGATATCTAACTCTTTATAATAATTAAATATTCTTGTCATATTAATTAATTTATTTAGGTTATGTATATTTTAATCGTCATATTTTGCAAATCTAAGGCTCAATTTGGATTGAGAAATAATCCATCTCATCTCATTATTATAATTTTCACAAATTTTCACATAAGATACAATAAACAATTCAATTTTATCAAATTTCAAAATAAGAATAATATTAAAAAATAATATTTTATTTAATTTTTAACTTTTATCTCATTTCGACTCCCTATCTAAACCTAACATAATAGTTATAATTTAGTTTTATACATCTCAACTGTCTTATTTTATAATCGATCATATTTGTCTTTTTATCTAACTATCTTTTTTACCATTATATTGAATGATCATATTTTGATTAATCTAGCGCTCCTATTTACTCACGTGAAGTCTCCAACCATTTATTATCACAAATATTTAATTTAATTTAACTTAATTAGATGTTTTTCCTATCTTTATTGTTTTTCCATTGTTTTTTTAAATATAACTACCTCCAACTATCTATTTTAACTTTCGTAAAATGCACTATATTGAGTTTTTGTGAAATTATTTGAACTTTCAACGAAAATTTAGACAAATAATTCTTGAAAAGTTGGAATTTTATCTAAGACCATTTAGGTGACATTTGGATAGTGAGTTGAGATGAGATGAATTAAGATGAAAATTAAAAATTAAATAAAATATTGTTAGAATATTATTTTTTTAATATTATTATTGTTTTATAATTTAAAATTTTTGAATTATTTATTAGATTTTGTGTGAAACTTTGATAAAATTATAATAATGAAATAAAATGAATTAGTGTTAGCAATACCACTACAAAGTAGAAGGATAGCTCACAGAATACATCTCATGAATAGTCTAGAATATTTGTAAATGCATACGTGTCCATTTTTCTATTATAGAATATTCTCCTTCTCTGTGTATAAATAACACCATTGTACTGCATATAAAATCAATGAAAAAGCAGTAGAATGTTTTTTGTTTTGATTTGTTATCGTTCTTCCATCATGGTTTCTAGAGCCAAATAGGACTCACGTACAAAACTCTCCCATGGCAGAAACTTCTTCTCCTCCCAGTTTATCTCATCCTCCCAGTTTTTCCCTCTCATCCTCTACCATTTCATCACTGTCAAATTAAACCATGACAACTACCTTTTGTGGAAGGATCAACTTATGCTTTTCCTCAAAGGGTAGAATCTATATGGGTTTGTTGATGGTTCTGTCGACACCCCACAGCTGCTTGATAAAAGTTCCACTAAATCCAGTGCTAAATACTTAGCCTGGAAACAGCAAGTTCAAGCCATTATAAGTGTGCTTATTTCGTTCTTATCAGAAAACATAATAGCTCATGTTATTGATGCTTCTACTTCTCCTAAAATTTGGACAATATTACAGGAACTCTTTGCAGCCAAGTCTCAAGCATGTACCATGCAACTTCAGTACTAGCTGACTACATTAAAGAAAGGTTCCAATTTTGTTGCAAAATATTATCAAAAAGCTAAGCTCCTTCGTGATACCCTTGATGCGGCTAGTAAAACCTTAACCTCGTATGAGTTCATTACCTTTCTGTTGGCTAGCTTGGGAACTGATTTTGATTCGGTTGTAACTTCAATCACTACACAGGTATATCCTTTCGCCCCTTCACAAGTTTATAGTCACTTACTTACTCATGAATCCCGATTATCCCACTAACAGACTACACTCACTGCCTCACTTGAACTCTCAATCAACTCCACTTCCAAAAACCCCATCATTTTCAATAACAGAGGAAGAGGTTTGTCTCGAGACAGGGGAGGTTACAGAGGACGTGGGAGAGGTCAAGATGGTGGTTGGTTTAACACATCCTATTTTTCACCCAATTGCCCATCATGTTAGGTTTTCCATAGATAAGGCCATTTGGCACTCACTTGCTACTATAGGTTCGATCATAGCTATCAATCACCCCCACCTCCTGCTTTATCTACCCATTTCATGTCTGTGCCTTCCTTCACTCATGAAACAGCTTCATCAGTTGACAACAACTGGTACCCAGACTCTGCTGCAACACATCATTTCACTCACAATTTTTCTAACTTGTCTCTTAATCCATCTTAGTACAAGGGAGATGAACAGGTGCATGTAGGTGATGGCAACATCCCTTTCACCATTCCCATTCATCACGTTGTCAGCTCCACCATCCCCTCCACATCTGGCAATCTTCTTCTCACTCAACTATATCATGTTCCATCTATTTCTAAAAATTTAGCTTCGGTCAAAAAGTTTTGTGAAGATAGTTTTGTTTTCTTTGAATTTCATTCATCTTACTTTTATGTGAAGGATTCTTGCACCAAGAAAATACTCCTTCAAGGTCCTACTAGCAATGGGATGTATATCTTCCCTTCTAAGTCATAGTCTCATCATACATGGGTGCTCGTGTTTCTCCTTTTCAATTGCACATTCGGTTAGGTCATCCATCTATGCAACTAGTCAACAAAATAATTTCAGAAATGCCTCTTCCTGTGAAGTCATCCTCCAAGCCTGGTCTATGCTCTTCTTGCTGCCAAGCAAAACTTCATCAACTCCCTTATGCTCAGTCTGGTTCTCGATCCAATGCTCCACTTCAGCTTCTTTATTAAGATGTTTGGGGTCCTGCTCCGATTCTATCATGGGGTGGTTTTCACTATTATTTGTCTTTTGTTGATGATTATAGCAGGTTTACATGGTTGTTTCCATTAAAATGTAAATCTGATGTAGTCACTATTTTTTTGTCTTTCAAGCGTCATGTAGAAACTCTTCTAAATACAAAAATATGAGCATTACAATCTGATTGGGGTGGAGTATTTAGATCTCTCAATACTATTTTATACTACTCTTTTAGAATTTCTCATTGTTCACCTTGTCCCTATGCCCATTCTCAAAATGGTTCAGTCGAAAGAAAGCACCGACACATTGTTGAGACTGGTCTTGCACCTCTTGCTCACTCTTCTACTCCTCACACTTATTGGTCAGATGCCTTCACTACTGCAGTGTTTTTAATTAGTCGGTTACCAACTTCAGTCTAGCATTATAAATCTCCTTTTGAAAAATTGTTTCACAAGTGTCCTAATTACAATTTTCTCAAAACGTTTGGGTGTATCTGTTGGCCTAACCTCAGACCATATAATTAACATAAGTTGAATTTTTGTTCCATTCCATGTGTCTTTTTCGACTATAGATCTGATCATCATGGCTATTTATGTTTTCATGTTCCTATTGCCCAAATGTACATCTCTATGGATGTACTATTTGATGAATCTGATTTTTCTTTTCCAAAACAAGCCCCCTGCTTATCACATTCCTCCCAGCCCATTTTATCTACCCCAATCACTACACGGCCTGCCAACACTTTCCAATACCCACTCAACACTATTGGGTTTCCTTCTTCTAGGCCCATTTCTCCTTCTCGATCCAGACCCACACCCTTTAATTCCTTTGGCCCACACATTTCTTCTACACCTTCTACCCAACCTCGTGAGCCCACACCTGAACCCATCCCTTCACACTCTTCGTCTAGGGCATCATCCCCTTCTCCTGTACCATCCTCTCCCACCCTACTGCCATCATCCTCAGTACATTCCAAAGTAAAATCTCATCTTCACTTTCCAAAAATTTGAACCAATGACACTATTTCTTGGCCATTACCACATGCTCATGTCACCACCACTACTACCCCTGATGAGCCCACGTCGGCCATCGAGACATCCAAATTTCCCGAATGGAGAAAGGTCATGCAAGTTTAGTTCGATGCTCTTCTCTCTACTAATACCTGGTCCCTCCTGCTCTTTCTCAAAATCTTGTGGGATGTCGATGGATTTTCAAAATAAAACATCTCTTTGATGGATCAATAGAACGCCAAAAATCAAGACTTGTAGCCAAGGACTACAGTAAAATCAAAGGCTTGGATTACTCATAAACGTTTAGTCCTGTGGTCAAGCCTACATCAATCAGGTTAGTTCTATTTGTTGCTATTTTCTCTGGTTGGCCGATTCAACAATTAGACGTGCAAAACGCATTTTTGCATGGAACACTGGATGAGGATGTCTTTATGTCACAGTCAATGGGTTTTATTCACCCACAATTTCCTCACTACGTCTACAAGCTTAATCGAGCACTCTACGGCCTTAAACAAGCCCATCATGCATGGTATGCACGTTTGAGTTCAAAACTATTGGATTTGATATTTGTTATGTCCAAATCTGATAATTCATTGTTTATCTATCGGTACCAATATGTGACTATTTACTTTCTGGTATATGTTAATGATGTGGTCCTGACGGGCTCAAATCCGCATGCTATAACTCAACTTATTACACTGTGACATGTTGATTTTCCTCTTAAAGACCTTGGTGATCTTCATTATTTCTTGGGTATAGAATGTCACCGTGACTCTACTGGTCTTGTATTATCTCAGAAGAAATATATTCTTGACTTGCTCAAGAAAACTAGCATGATTAATTGCAAATCAATGAGCAGTCCTATGTCCTCTTCTACAAAACTTTCCACATTCAATTCTACTTCAATGAAAGACCCATCACTATACAGAAATGTGGTGGGCAGCTTACAGTACTTGTCATTTCATGCATGCTCCTTGCATATCTCATTGGCAGTCTGTTAAGCGTATTTTACGCTATCTCAAACACACTTTAGACTATGGCTTACTTATTGCACCCTCTCCTTCCCTTGGATTGGTTGCATTTTCTGATGTGAAATGGGCAAGATGCCCTGATGACAGAAAGTCAACTGGAGGGTATTGTGTGTTTTATGGCAAAAACTTGGTCTGTTGGAGTTCCAAGAAGCAGTCCACCATCGCAAGGTCCAGCACTTAGGCTGAGTACAAGGCCTTAGCTCATGCAACTTGTAAATTAATTTGGATACAATCCCTTTTATCATAATTGGAAATTTTTTTGTCAAAGCCTCCAACTCTCTATTGTGATAATTTGGAACTACTTACCTCTCGGTGAACCCAGTGATGCATTCTCACACTAAACATGTGGATATCGATTATCATTTCGTTCAAGATTTAATTCATGCCAAAACTCTTTCAAGTCTCCTTTCTCTCTTGCAAGGATCAACTCGCAAGATATTCTCACGAAGCCTCATTTCACTTCCAGATTTTGCACACTTCGATCGAGCCTCACAGTACTTCCAAGACTGCTTGGCTCGCAAGGGCATGTTAGCAATACCACTACAAAGCCAAAGGACAGCTCACAGAATACATCTCATGAATAGTCTAGAATATTTATAAATGCATACATGTCCATTTTTCTATTATAGAATATTCTCATTCTTTGTGTATAAATACCACCACTGTACTGCATATGAAATCAATGAAAAAGCAATCAAATATTTTCTGTTTTGATCTATTATCGTTCTTCCATCAATTAGTGTTAGAACTCTTGTTTAATATAAAGTCCGATAGAGAGTTTTTAATTGATTGCAAAAAATACTCTGGTTCTTCAATTTTCTTGTTTCATTCCACAAAGTTTTAGAAATTTACAATAGAGTTACTTTCAAATATAGATAAATTAAAAGCTAAAATATGGCTGGAAACAGCTACTTGTATGTCAACTCATAAAAAATTATTAAAACAAAACAAACCAAATAAGAAAACAATTTGTTAAGGTCTCGTTTGGATATAGAAGTGGTTTCGTCTCATCTCATCTCTATCATCTTATCATTACAAATTTTTCAAATTTTCATATAAAATATAATAAACAATTCAACTTTTTCAAATCTCAAAATAATAATAATGTTAAAAAATAATATTCTAACTGTGAGAGAATTTTTTCCCGGCCTATAAAATTTCCTAGGCCCATCCAATTGGGAGGAGACTCACTAGAAGACAAAATATTATAGAAGAAAGAAGGACAAAAAGTGAGTAGAGATATAAAGGTGTCAGGAGGCATGGGAAAGTAATATCAGGAAAGGAAAATAGGAGATTAGACACAAAGTAAGGAAAATCAATGTGTCAAGAGAGAAAAAGTAGGGAAGTGACTTAAAGCAAGTGAGGGGCAGGAGATAAAAGGCAAGAGGAACCTACGGATTGAGGACCGATTCTCTCTTCGGGATGACTTTAACTCTCTCTTTTTTGGGGACTTCTTCTTCAACTTGAGAGCAAAACAGAGAACTTCTTCTCTAGCAAATAGATCTACCGTTTTTTTGTACAGTGAGAAATGAAAGGTTATGAGAGACTGTAAACAAGCATATTATAGTGAAATCTCCCCTCCCCAAACTCCCGTGGACGTAAGCCTAGTGTCAAACCACGTAATTATGCGTGTTTATCTCTCTTTATTCTCTGCATTTAAATATTATTTATCGTCATAGATGTATGAATCGGCACCATACAACCACACTGGACCACTGTCGGGGGCTTCTTACAGCACCGATCGAGGCCCAGCGCGTCTCGAGAATGAATCTCTCTTCCTTTCCAAACTGTGCGCATGTCTGGACGTTAACATTAATAATATTTTATTCAACTTTCAACTTTTATCTAAAACTATCTCATCTCATCTTATTATCCAAATATAGCCTAAATTATACAACAGAAAATTCCTTACAACCAAAAACTTAAAAAACCCAAAATTAAAATAAGATAAAATTTCAAAATAAACAGAAATTATATAAGCGAGAAAGTTGCCATGTAGTTGTTGGAATTGCATTTTTGCCATGACAAGTGAACCCATAATATGACACTTATAACTGTCTCGTTTGTTTTGCAAATGAGATGAGACGAAATTAGTTGAAATAAAAATTAAAAGTTGAATAAAATATTGTTAAAATATATTTTTGTAATATTATTTTTATTTTGGTATTTGAAAAAGTTGAATTGTTTATTTTATTTTGTATGAAATTTTGAAAAAGTTGTAATAATTAGATGAAAATGGTTATAAAAACAAATGAGGTAGAATGTCAATTCGTGTTCGTGGTTGTGTTCATGTCTGTTAAGTGATAAACATTCGAGTACATGGGTCAACCAAACACATTCCATTAAGGTAAACGGGTCAGACCATCAAACCCTAACATGATCCATTTAAATAACAGGTCATATCCTATCATTCGTTTTATCTCGTTTAATAAATTAGAAATTAGTCAATACGATACGACTTATTTCAATCCGTTTCTTGTAAATGGGTTGAACTAACCCCGTATAACCCATTTGACCAGATTAATATAAATTAACATAAAAGTTAAAATTTATATTTATTAGTAGCCATAATATCTCTAAAAAAACAATAAGATTATCTACTAACAAAAAATATCAATATTTTTATATTTTAACATATAATAAAACCAACATTACAAATCCAACAATAACAAATGTAAGTATAGGTCATTACAATCCCAACAATAAAAATATAAAAATGTTGAAAAATACTAACATTACAACTAAATAGTAAAAAAACTTAAATGAGTTATTGTGGGTTAATTTCAGGTTAAGTAGGTTGATCCGTTTATTAATTGTATCTTAATGGGTTAACCCGTTTGGCTTACTCAAGCCTGCTAATTTTGTGTCGTGTTCGTGTTAGGTTCACAAATCGTATCACATATTGCTACATCTACTTAAGAGAGAAAGAAAAAACAAAAAAAAAAAGGAAGGGGATGTGTGATTTATAGTATAAAAGTACATATTTGAGTTTGAATTTTGAGGGTTAAAAAATGCTTTTAATTGCCTAAAAGTTATTTTAAACAAAAAATAGTATGTTCGAGAAATTAAAAAATATATATTTTAAATACCTAAAAAAATCTAAAAATTCACTTTTAAAAAACAACAAATTGGTTATAAAAACAATTTGAAACTTTTGTTAAAAAGATCTTACAGATGATGTTATATTTAGTGCATGTTTGGAAATATTTTGGAAAATATAGCTTATAATTTTAAGGCTTATAACTTATAACTTAAGTAATAAGTTTTACTATTAAAAAGTTATTTATTGTTTGTCAATCTTATATTTAAAACACTTGTAAACATGTTACATTTGTTTGAAAACAAATTTAAAAAGTACTTTCTAAGTAGAAATGACTATCATTTTATTTTTTTTAATTATGACCATATCTTTAAAATTTTGAAAGTTGTAATTATCTAAAAGTTAAATGAATATTTTCACCCATTAATAAAAGTTTAAAATTTGAAGTACATTTCGGATTATTTGGAAAGCACGTTTGAGGAATGTTTTTCCTCAGAAGTATTTTTTAGCTTATTTGATATGAAAAAATATTTTAATATGTAACATCCAAATAATTTAAAATTTTCATTAAAGAGTTTTTAAAATTATTTAAATATTTTTTAAAACTTCTACCGCAACTCCAAACAGACCCTTAGAAAATCACCGTAACTAACTTTAAAAGCACTTCAAGTGCATCTTTACCAAACAAAAAACAACTTTTTAAAAGTATAATTTTTTTTTTCAGTAAAGCTCTACAATTAAAAACGTTACTTTAAAAAGTTCAATTTACTACAGAAATCGCAAATAGACACTAAGGCCCCATTTGAATAAATAGTTGATTTTATCTTATCTTATTTTATTTCTTTTATAAGTTCGTCTCATCCTATCTTATCTTAATATTCAAATACTACTTAAAGTCTTAAACACAAACACTTTTTAATTTTTCTTTCATAATTTATCATCTAATCGTTACAAACTTTTTCAAACTTTCATATAAAATGCAAGAAGCAATTTAACTTTCAAATCTCAAAATAAAAATTATATTTTAACAATATTTTAACTTTATAATATTTTTCTTCAACTTCTTCTTTCTCATTTCTCAAAATCTAATAAAAATCTTAATTTAAATTATTTCACTACTATTAACAAACAAGCTCACTCCTATTTAAAGATTTTTTATGTGATCGCATCTCATCTGACTATCCAAACGAGATCTAAAGACCTATTTTAGAACACAAATATTCTAAAATATTTTCAAACTATATCACTACTCACAAACTATTCATTATTTTTGTACTCTTATTTACAAATTGAGAAATAATAATTGATATTGTGAATACGCAAGTGCCGTGCAATCATTTTAAAAAAAAAAGAATAGATACGAAACTCACATGAAAAGAAAAAAAAAAATTTAATATAGACTATATTTTTTTTGAAATGACTATTCCACATTTATGTATTCCATAATATTGCATGGAGCATTACACTTACAAATGAAATTCACAAATATTTTAATGTTATTTGTTTTGACAGCAAGAGCCAAACCGAACTGCAAAGAAAAACATGTGGTGGGTACTCGCAATCCACACAAATATTTTTTCTCCCAGAAAATTCACGTGCTACCAAGAAGTCTGTCAGAAGCAGGACAGACAGGTTCAGCCCCAATCCAAGACCCCGTTTACAGGTTCAGCATGGCACTCAAAGAACGCTGACATCAAAAGTTAAGAAGGCATCGTACAGAAAGTGCAGACAACAAGGAAAGAGGGAAGATAAACCTGAAAAAATAATCGTCCACTGATCCTTGCATTGCCAATAAGACCAAGTCCTCCACACTGGAAAGAAAACGGTAAAGCCTTTCCTAGTTGCACCTAAACATCACCGCACAAAGAAGTAGCTGCAGCCCAGGGATTCACAGTAATATCCTATGCTTATTATAGAAGGCAAAGACTCAGACTGCGAATATTATATTCTTAGAAATAACTATATGTTTTTCATTTAGCAAGTGCACATTAATTTTTAACGACTGAGATTTCTTGGCTTTTTAGAGTGAAATGAAGTACATGAAAGGTTAGTTCAGTAGAGAGAGAGAGAGCTACTTGCAATCAAGTTCTCAATCCTACTGAAAGAAACACCACACCAGCATCCTGACTCATCTTTTAATTCACACAACCATTGCATTTACTCCCTAAAAGCAATAAATAAGATTACAGAAGCGAACCAAAGCCCTATAAATTTGAGCCATGCTGAAAATGCCTTGGAAAATGCTAACAGAATTCAATTTCTAAGGAAAATAATAAATATGATCTCATACAGAATTTCCAAAACCATTATGCCAGATATAAAATTTCAAACACCCACTTAGCCTCTTGATCAAGGGACTAAAAAATGGAACATAGAGGGTAAACTTCTCATACAGAACCAAGTTTACCAGACATGCCCTTTGCTTGATTCTCATCTCCGAAATTATCACCATCATTCTCCCTATCGGTCTGCCTTGATGCCGTTGACTCACGCTGTGATGGAGCACTGCCAGCTCCGGAAACCGACTGCTGATAAAGAACTCCGCCAGCAAGAGTAAAGAGGAGGCACAGCAAACCAAATGGAGTGGCATGCTTATCCCAAATCATCACGTTAATGGCAACTGTAAGAAACTTATTAACAACACCGGTAACTGTAAAAGCCGTGGCAGAGATCGCCTTCCTTGCAGCAAACCCAAAGAAACTGATGGCCAATCCAAAAACACACGATAATGATACAGCAAAGAATGCATTTGGTTCAAACCAATTCCCATAATTAGATCCCAATGCAGCAAACACATCAGCATACTCTCCCGTGAGAAAACAAAACACCGGAGCCATCATCAACGATAACAAATTGTTATAGAACACAAAACCCCAAGTGTTCAACCCAAGATTCGTCACCATATGTTTGATATAAACCATCTCAGTAGTAATTGTTACCAAATAAACAAATGCCCACGTATATGCAGTCAAAGTAAAAGCTGAATCCGTGGCCACATAGCCAACAGCTCCACCCAATATGATCAACAAAGACACAAAGGTGAGCTTTGATGGGCACGGCTGTCTCCTAAATGTTGTATCCGCTATAGCAACCAAGAGGGGTGTCAAGGATCTAAACACTATAAATGTATCCACATTCGCATGACGTAGAAGATTAGTGTTTGTAAAGATTGCCAGATAGAAAACAATAGCAGCGGGTAAAAACTTCTTGGCAGTCTCGAATGTAAATTGATCGTGGTGTAAAAATCCTAACTTCCCTAAAACCCAAACTCCAAGAGCCGAAGTTAGATACTGCAACGCAGTCAGAAGGCCAGGATAGTTGAATTTGGTTATAGCAAACTTGTTAATCACGGCAAGCAAGCTTGAACAAAGCGCATATCCGAGCACAAGACTGCTCGTGGCATAGTACTGCTTAGTACCATCGAATCGAATCGAAGACATTTTGAACCAAACTCAGTTAACAAACAAGGAGATCGGAAAAATTTAAAGAGCTAGATAGCAAGATTGCACACCACGAGAGGCATATGAACCAAGATGGAAGGAAATGAAGTAGTAAACGACTTCATAGCAAAAATGAGACGTGGATATTTTAAATTAAGACGATCTGATATAAGAGGGGCAAGTTAATGTCAGAAAAATCTGGAAAAAAAAAAAAAAAAACATGAATTTTCGTCCCTTTCTAAATTAAAATCAGCAATAATAGAACTAGTGCAGAGATTCAAGCAGGAAAATGAAACACAAAAGAGAAGACAAGGTTACACATCACCGACAGAGACAGGATCACCGATCTTGAACAAAATGGAGAGAGATTGTGAATCGTAGACACCAAATGCTCGAGTCAAAATCCGAGAAAATGTTCCCAAGAGAAAATGGGGTGCAGTGCGTACGAGAGAGAGAAGGACGAAGAGGGTTTTGAAGTCCAAACAAATGAAGGAGATCAGGAAGAAAATCCTATGGCGTTGATTTGGTAAAACGAGCGAAAGCCAAATGTTAACAGGGACGTCGTTTTTAGGAAGGAAAACGACGACTTCACTCTGGAGGAACGTCGAAGATGTGGTAAAATGGGTTTCCAACTGTGCGGCATCTTCCCTTCACTAGAGACGAGGAGGGGCCAAAAACAAAAAAAAAAAAAAGCAGTCTGACAAAACAACATTAATTGCTCTCCTTTTCTCCTCCAAAATATCTTTGTGAACATGGATAGGAAAAAAATAATGGAAGTTCATAAAATATTGAAGTTACAATTTTTTATTAGAGGATTGACATTAATTTTTATCTTTAAAATTTAATAAAAATTACATATTTTTTATAAATTTAAAATTTATCTATTCATAATTTTAAATTAAATTAATTATTATATTTATTAAAATAATAATATAATATTATTTTTAATATTAATTTTTTATATTTTACAATTATACTAATTGTATGTATATTAATAATTTAATTTGACATTTAAATTATTATTTTTTAACTAATTTTTTTTCTTAACCAAATTATCCACGCCATACTTCTATGACCCCATCATCTATTACTTGTTTATTATAATTATTGAGTGCCAAATTCAATGACTCTCATTTCATCGCTATATGTCAAATACTTGTTTACATGTATTATTACTTGCCGAAAAATAAAAAGACGGTTGTGAGATTAAACTAAAATAAAAAATATATTTAGTTAGTAAACAGTAACACTTTAAATATAAAGTAAAAAAGTGTTTACTATAGTTCAAAATTTTTAATTTATCTTTTGGCTAATTCAATACATATGTGTTTGAAAAAAATAAGTTATTTTTTATATTTACCTAGACTTTTGATAAAATTAATGCCAATACTCTTACTTCGTCTCCTTTGACTTATGACGATTAAGGTTGCATCAAAGTGTTTTTTTTTCGACCAAGTATTTTATATATTTATATAATTATTAGCGGTGGCTAAACGTGCAAACCACATCTGCCTAATTGAAAAAAAAAATTATATTAAAAATTCAAATTAAGTAATTAGTTTTCTCTTAAAAATGTTCTATAAAACTTCATCATTTATTTTTAAAAAACAATTATGTCTACCTAGTATATATATACATATGAACTTATGTGAGTATGTCATACTGCACGCACACCAACCTATCTAAAAAAGTCAGGATCATTTTTTGTCAATACACAAAAAGAGTTCAAAACTTTTAGAAGATGAGAAAATATATTTGTAACTGTAAATTATGCAACCGTAGCGTAATCGTTTTAAAAAAAATGAATAAAACATAAGATTCATATGAAAAAAATTAATTTTTTAATAATAGACCTTACTATTTTTCAAAACGATTATATGATGTTTACACACTTTACAATTGTATAATGTTACAGAAGATGGACAAAATCATGAACGAAAAACATAATTTGATGCGGAAGGATGGTTGGTTCAACAGTCTCTTAAGTCTACTCAAAGTATTTTCAAGCAGCTCAATTAGGCCTGTTTGAGACTAAAATTGTTATCAGATCTTTTCAGATTATGTCATTATTATTTATAAATAGTTTACTTCTATTAATAAATTATTTATTACTATTCACAGATGATATCAGATACTCTTAACATCCAGAAGGAACTTATTTTGTTCGTCCGTATCCTTTACGCCCAAAGTCAGATATTTTATTTTGAGTAATGTTAAGTACAAATTTCTAATAGAAAAATCTTATACAAATTTTTTGTAAAAAAGTAGATCACACTAATAAAGAATAATTTTTTTTACACTTTTTTATAAAGATTTGCATGAGACTTATCTATTTCAAAATTGTATAAATCATTCATCTTTCCTTAAAAGAAAAAAAATAATTTTCAAATGAGCCAGTTCAGGCTCGAGTTAAAAATAAAGGGGAAAACTTTAATTTTGAACAACTTCCCTTGATATTGCATTTAGGATTAAAATTCACGACAGGCTTTTCTGTACAATGTTTAGGTTATTTTATTATGTAAAATTCTTAAATTGCAATAACAAATAAATCCCAAATTAAATAAATGAGGTTCTGTTACGTCAAAATTAAAATACATTACAAATCCGATCCTAATATGAAAATATCCTTTTTATATTTTATCATCATGACATATCTTAAAAAAACTTTAGAAATAAAATTATATATCTATCGAATAAAATTAGAAATGATAAATTTTAAGAGATCGTGCCCTGAAGAGATTTATTACATCAACCTTAGGAGCCCATTTGAGCTCAAAGGACACAGCCCAAGAGACCGCAGAGCTCGAGTCAACTCGTTTGTTTTGTTCACGGTGTCGAAAATTCGCAGAGCTCTCATGCTTAGCCAACATAAGGTTCCGTTATTTCGGTTTACTTCCCGCCACGGCCTCTCAAAGTCCCGGTTTCTCTCAACCTCCTCGCACAGCATCGGAGTAACCAAGAAATCATGCATCCAGTACCTCCAGAACTGCAAATCCGTGAGCCTGCTCGAGCAAATCCTGACCCAAATCTTTGGGGTCGGACTCCACCATAACAAGGACACCCTCAACAAGCTTATGGTCTTCTGCACAGACCCATCTCTTGGTAACTTGATTTACGCGGAGAAAATCTTCAATTACGTTCAAGAACCGAGCTTGTTCATGTACAATGTGCTGATCAAAGCATTTGCAAAGAAGGGTAGCTTTAGAAAAGCCATTTGGCTCTTTGGGCAATTGAGAAAGGATGGCCTTTGGCCCGATAATTTTACGTACCCATTTGTTTTCAAGGCGATAGGGTGCTTGGGAGAGGCTTCGGAGGGTGTTAAAATTCATGGGTTTGTGGTGAAGACTGGGCTTGAGTTTGACACTTATGTCGGTAACTCACTCATTGACATGTACGCCGAACTGGGCAGGATTGAGGATTTCAATCAGCTGTTCGAAGAAATGACTGTCAGAGACGCAGTGTCTTGGAACGTTATGATTTCAGGGTATGTTAGGTGTAGGAGGTTTGAAGATGCAGTGAATGTTTTTCAGAGAATGCGAAGAGAGAGCAATGTGAAGCCTGATGAAGCCACAGTTGTAAGCACTTTATCAGCTTGTACGGCATTGAAAATTTTGGAGCTTGGCAAGGAGATTCACGACTATATTGGGAAGGAGCTTGAAGTTACTATTATAATTAGCAATGCCTTGTTAGACATGTATGCTAAGTGTGGGTGTTTGAGTGTAGCTCGGCAAATTTTTGATGAGATGCCAAAGAAAAATGTGATTTGTTGGACTAGTATGGTGTCTGGGTATATAAACTGTGGTCAGCTGGATGAAGCTAGAGAGCTGTTTGAGAGGAGTCCAGTTCGGGATATAGTTCTTTGGACCGCAATGATCAATGGGTATGTGCAGTTCAACTGTTTTGATGAGGCCATGACCTTATTTCGAGAGATGCAAATTAGAAAGGTTAAACCAGATAAATTCACCGTGGTTTCTCTCCTAACTGGTTGTGCTCAGGTGGGAGCTCTAGAACAAGGAAAATGGATTCATGGATACATAGATGAGAATAGAATTATGGTGGATGCAGTTGTTGGCACTGCGCTTATAGAAATGTATGCAAAATGTGGGTGCGTGGAGAAATCTTTGGAGATTTTCTACGAGTTAAAGGAAAAGGATACTGCCTCTTGGACCTCAATTATTTGTGGGCTTGCCATGAATGGCAAGACAAGCAAAGCACTTGAGTTGTTCTCAGAAATGAAAAAAGCTGGAGCTAAACCCGATGATATCTCATTTGTTGGTGTTTTAAGTGCTTGTAGTCATGGAGGATTGGTTGAGGAAGGCCGCCATTTCTTTATTTCCATGACCAAGGTTTATAAGATTGAGCCAAAATTAGAACACTATGGATGTCTGATTGACCTTCTTGGTCGAGCTGGAAAGCTGGACGAAGCAGAGGAATTGATAGAAAAAACCCCTAAAGAAAATAATGAAATTGTGATTCCACTTTATGGTTCTTTGCTTAGTGCATGCAGAGTCTATGGCAATGTTGAGATGGCTGAACGGGTGGCTGAACGGCTAGTGAAAATTGAGTCAAGTGATTCCAGCATCCATACACTTCTTGCAAATATCTATGCCTCGGCAGATCGATGGCAAGATGTAACAAAAGTGAGAAGGAAAATGAAAGATCTTGGGGTTAAAAAAGTGCCTGGGTGTAGTTTAATTGAGATTAATGGGATTGTCCATGAGTTTGTTGTTGGAGATCCGTCTCACCCAGAAGTGAAAGATATATATTCCATGTTGGATAGGCTGGCAAGACCTTTGTTGGCTTCAGAAGAAAGTGAATTGGAGAGAGAGAATCTGGTTCCATTTTATTGCTGAGGAGCAAATTTGCATTTTTGGGAATTTTTCCAGCCACAATAAGAGCTCATGAAAATTTGCAATCTTTTTTTTTTCAACAATCAACATTATATTTGTTCAGCCACTTGAGAAAAGGGGGTGTAGAGTTCCATGAGAATTTTGCTTGAGTTTTCTTGGAATGAAAATGTTTAAGAGGAAAGGTTCTTATTAGATACTAGTGTATGTATTCATTACTAAACCAGTCTCTTCCAAGTTCCGACCAATTTTTGGTGTTGTTGCCTTTGGGTCGCTCCTGTGGATCGCATGCAATACAGTACTACATATGTATGATTTTTCTTACTTTGAGTAAAAGGCTTTGATCGGTTGATCTGCATGTTCCTGATTATCACCCTCATGAATACATGTATGCTTCTGGGGCAAGCATGGCCATAATTAATCTTTATCATCATCGTCACTAATTGTCACCTTGTTCAATGCATGCTAGCTTGCATCGGCACCATCATCAAGCCCCATCTCCATATATATAGTGTGTGTGTGTCATGGGGATGCGAGGTGGCGACATGAATGCTTATATAGAGGGAAGCTTAGAGATCAAGGTAGTGAGCTCGTTTTGGCATAAGTCATCCACGAGTGAAGTGCGGAACGGTGCTTGAGTATATGCATGACTGATCAATAAATTCCAACGACAGGTATGGTACTACTGCTATTTGGCATAGAAATAAATTATCTATTTATAAATTTTTTTATTGACATACCAACCATTGTATAAATAGCTTAACTCTCGGTATAAAAACAAGGAAACTATAGTTGACAGTTGATCAGCAAACGCGTTGGAGCTAGATGATAGCTAGCAAGCAAGGCACCCCAAGGTGGCTAGACTTGATAGTGTTAGAGCATCTAATTTTGGTCTTTTCGGTGCATGTTGGGTCATATAAACTATATATATACTACCGTGAGAGGATTTTTGATTGTTTATTAATGGAACGTTGGCGTGGGAATGAAATCGTTAAAAGTAGTACAGATTCTATAGATCTTATCTTTTTTATTTCAAAACGGTACCTCATCATGTTAAGGAGAAAAGCTGCTAATTACATCGTTATAATTGGGTAGGCGCGCACGCAGCGGCATGCAGTAGTTTATGGAGAAATTTGTAAACAATCAAAATAAGATACTCGTTCGAATACACATCTTAAAAATAAATTCATATCATAATTTTAAGATTATGATTTTTCTTTTGACCTTTCAAATTAACTTTCATATTAAAAAAAATAGATATCAAGTCACGTCAATTTACAAATTTACTTTTATAAGATTGAATGTCATATATATATATATATATATATATATTTGTATATATTCGTAGCATTGCAAGATTGGCTAAGGCAAAAGACTAAACAAGACCTAATTAATAATTAACATATATAAAATGATTACACAATACATGCATAAAAAATAGAGCATACTAATACTAATTACCAAGGTACATCAACCTATTTCGGAAAAGTAGTACATTAGAAAGAAGATTTTAATGACCAACATGACAAGAGATCACTATGGTAATTAAGCCGAGGAAAACACTACTTCAGCAAGAGACTTTCATACTACATACATCGACGGTCGACTCTTTATCTTAGGAGAACTATTATAACTTTTTAATTAAAGTTTTAGGACTAGGAAAAACTTATTAGATAATCCAGAAATACGAATAACCTAGTACTTCATTCCTATCGTAAGATGTCGTGTCATTAAAATTATTTTTACTAATACTATTAATTTTTAATGACACGACATTGTGATAAGATGAAAGTATCACGTGAATTCGTACTCTAACATAAGTACTAACTAATATTCTAGTACTAAGATATTGACCACATATTAATGATGGATCCCAATTATGAAAACCTCAAGCGGCTGGGGCGTAATCATAATCATCATCGTCATCATCCCCATCACCCTCCATGGGGAGATCATAACCACACTCAATGACATTATAAGGAGCATGATCATTGTGATCGGCATGAAGAATGATGGGCCGCCTCGACCTAAGCATCATGGAGAAGTGAAGCATTTTATCTTGATCTTCTTGACGGGACATGACTAGCAGAAGCAAAAGATGGAGGTTCTTCTTGAGGTAGCTGGTAGCTAGGTAGGTTAATTACTTGGATAGGCAATGAGAAGATCATGGGCAGATGAATGTTATATAGGAAGAGGAGGAGATGTAAGGCTTGATGGTAATGCAAGTAAGCCTCGTGCCGAGGTGTGCATAATTCTGGAAATATGTGTCGGACTCGTGCCAGAAATCCCCTGGTGGAATCCTAGTTGGCAGCCTTATATATCGAACACGGGTATTTAATAAGATAACTCCATAGATATGCGAGAATATGCACTGTAGATTTTGGGCAAGGAAAGCTACATACGGTCTTTATTCTCGGGTAGTGGAACCAACTGGAAAATGCATGCATTCGCCAAAGTGAGGAATGCGCATTCCGGTTCTGATGGGGGCACGTGAATTAGCATGTAGAAATGTATATAGGAAATACACAGGAAAAAAGTTGATGTTCCCGAACCCATCTAGTCAATGGAATGAAAAGACTACTATTATCTTTTTCTTTTGCCATTGCTACTTAATTAGCTTTATGGAAGAAGGTATAATATATATATATATATATATATATATATATATATATATATATATATATACACGTTTCTTTTCACATTTACCAGTTGCCACTTCATGAAACTCTTTAATTTTCTTGAGATTATAATGCAATTCTAATCATATATACATCTAAGGTGCGCAAACCTAAGTCTATCCAATATATTTATTGCTAATTATGTCATATGCCATATTGATTTATAGGGGTTAACCGTATTATGAGAAAAAATATTATTTTAAAAAGAATATTATTATAATTTTAAATTTTTTTAAACATAACTACATGAAACAGTTTTAATTTAGAGATTGTATATAAATTAACTCTTATTAAAAAATTAATTTTTTTATGTAAATTAATCTATATTTACTTTTTTTTTAAATATATATATGACGTACTCTACAACTACCAATATCATGACTAAGAATATATGGCACATAGCGCAAGGAATTCCATTAGTGAATTTTACGGTTACGTAACAAAAAAATCAAAGTGATCAAGTCAGAATATATGGATTAAAAAAGTTTATCTTTAACGTTAATGATTAATATGTATAAAGACCAAATTACCACAAGACTTTTAATATTTGACACTAAGGATTGATTTGACATTTAAAATATCTCATAATTCCAATAAAATGGTTTAAGTTAAGTTAAAATGTTTTATTGTATTTTAGAAAAATAGAGTAAAAAAACTAAATAAAAATATTTTAAAGTTAAAAATTTATTTTAATATAATTTTTATTTTAAAATTTAAAATATTGTATTACTTTTTTATGTTTTGTTTAAAAATTTGAGAAAGTTGTTTTTAATTTTATGTTTGAATAATGATTAATTAATGATTAGATAAAAAAAATTGATGATTTAAAATTGAAAAGTATTTTATATCTAGTGATGTTTGAGAACAAAATTATAATTTATTTTTAGAATATCTAAGTATCTAAACAAACCCTAAACTTTATTGTACGAAGAATGAAAAGCATTTTTCAAATAGTATTATTGAGGGAACTACTAATGAAAAAAATGCGTTCTAGTTTATGGGATGGAGAGATAAAAAGATCATTTCAATATTATTTTTGTTTTAAATTTTAAAAAAATTATATTATTTTTAATATTTTATTTAAAAATTTAAAAAAATTGTATTGAATTTTATATTTTAATAATGATTAGATAAAAAAATTAAATATTTATTATGAGGAGAATGAAAAGCATAATAGTAGTATTGAGGGAACTACCTATCCAAAAAGAATAGTATTATTTGAAAGTTTTTACATCACACATTATATACGTGATATAATTTAATTTATATAATTTAAAATTTAAAATTTATTTTTTAAATTAAATTATGTCATTGTTTTGTATAAATGTATTCAAATAGAATTATTAGCCAAAAAAATGCGTTCTTGTTCGTGGGAGGGAGAAAAAAGAAGACGATCCGTTGGGCACATTTTTGCACCCAAGTGCAAATCCAATCACCTCCACCAGCTTCAACCAATACAAGCCAATCGTTTCTTTTGGCTAAGATCCAGAGTCTCCTGAATCCTGACCAACACTAGAAACAGAAAGGAATTCAGTACTCGTAGGCCAATGCCGCACCGTTTCAACCCCAAACAAATGATGGCCAACACTCAACTCTGCCAATACATTTTCCGCCCCATCCCCTCCGTGCGTCTCATCTCCCACCGACCGAGCCCCACGCCCATCAAACCCACCAGGCTTTCTCTCCATTTTTTCAAAGGCAAAAGCTTCGCCCTTCAACCTGACAAAAACTTCAAGTGGGCCATTGCTCTAAGCCTAGTGGACCAAAGCCCGCCAAAATCCACACTCGACGTTGAACGGTTAGTGGGTTTTTTATATGATGATCTCCCTCATCTCTTTGATGATCAGGGGATCGACCGGACGGCGTACGATGAGCGTGTGAAGTTCAGGGACCCAATCACCAAGCATGACACCATTAGTGGGTACCTGTTTAACATAGCTCTCTTGAAGATACTCTTCAGGCCCGAGTTCCAGTTGCACTGGGTCAAACAGGTTTGCTTTAGTAGGATTTCTGTTATTTTCTTATCAATGGAGTTAGAGTAGTGGGAACTAAATGGGATTGTTCCTAAAGAACCACACGAAGGAAATATGTAAGCATTGTTGTAGGCGGTAAGCTTAGAGATTGAAGATGATGTAGCTAGAATTTTGGTCGTGTTAATTATGCTTTTGTCCTATTTAATGAACGTGATTTGATTCTGTCATAATGATTTGGTGTATCTCACATGTAATGCTATGAAGTACTATGGTATTAATTGACCGGAAAACCTTGGCTTTAACCACGTTCTTATCTAACATCAGGAGATTCTATTCTTTCTTTAGAGCCTAATAGTTTACAATATAATACTATGTAACTGGTTTTATGTAACTTTGTCTTTTGATTTTAATTTATTTGTTTATTCTTTTTATGCTTCCGTTTTGACTTCATGCATGATTCGTTCGTTAGCCATTATTTTTTTATTTTCTACTGCTTGTCATTAATTTCTTGGTTAAAAAGTGAAACTACCTCCTATCATTGCCAATTGAACAATACGAGAGGATTGTATGGGATCACTTCTTCTGCTGATTGAGTTGCTATAGACAGGTCCTTATGAAATTACTACGAGGTGGACTATGATCATGAGGTTTATGCTTCTGCCATGGAAACCAGAATTGGTCTTTACAGGAACCTCTATCATGGGCATCAATCCAGAGACTGGAAAGTTTTGCAGTCATGCGGTAGGCACCCTTCTTACCATATGAAAGGACAGTACGTGTGGCTCATCAGTCTTATTAAAAGCCATGTTCTCGTAATTGTAGGACTTTTGGGATTCCATAAAGCAAAATGACTACTTTTCTCAAGAAGGTTTGTGGGATGTGTTAAAGCAGGTACTGGCTCTTTCTTTGCTTAAAATGACATGAGATTCTCCTATGTGTTTGAGAAATTGAGAGACCCTTCTCATGTGTAGATTGTAACTCTTTGCAGTTGCGGATATATAAGACTCCAGACTTGGAGACACCCAAGTATCAGATACTGAAAAGAACTGCTGACTATGAGGTTTGCCCGTCTTTCCTTGAAAAAAATATCTGCATTATTACTAATTCCTTTTCTGTTTCTGTATGAATTATCGCCAATCGGAACATAGTTTCTACTTGTTTTAAGGGCTTAATGTATCATCATTTCCATTTTGTTACCTGTTCCTGGAGACACATAGCAATTGAATCATTGATCATAACATAGTCATACAAAAGATTGAAATCAATAGGAATTTACTAAACTTTATTCCATCACAAAGTTAAAATTACATATACGCGTATAAGAGTCCCTTAATTACAAATTTTCATATGAATTTGAAGTTTTAATCGTAATGAATGAAAAACAAAAACGGTGTCATATTTGCATAAAGTTGGTTTACCAAGGTGATTATTCAAAGATATCAAATTTGTAACATCAGACCTTCATAAAAGAAAATGTATTATCGATTCCTAGTGCCTTCTTGACAGTTAGGCTCCCTTAAAGGTGGCTCTCATAATTACTGGAAAATGATCAATGATACCAGTGTTTCCAATGATATTAAGGATCTTATCATATGTGCAGTTTATTATATATCCAGGCATGTCTAGTAATTATTTAATTCCACTAGATTTCCAAATGATTCTACAGGTGAGAAAGTACACACCATTTATAGTGGTAGAAGCAAACGGGGACAAGTTAGCTGGGTCGACTGGTTTTAATGATGTTACCGGGTGAGTTTCATTCAGAATCCAACTCAGTGGTGTTATTGTGTTGTTGCTCTCTTAGATAATATAAATGGTGATTCATATCTGTAGGTACATATTTGGAAAGAATTCCAGATCAGAGAAGATACCAATGACTACTCCTGTCTTCACGCAGGCATTTGATGCTGAACTGTCCAAAGTTTCTATCCAAGTGGTTCTTCCATTGGAGAAAGATATAAGTAGGTGAGGCTCGACACTTTTTTTGGGCTCGAATTCACTCTGAGAAAATATTTAATTAAATATCTGAATTTCTGTTAAAAATGTTACCGATTGCATTTGATTAATAAAAAAGCTGTAGAATGATCTACAAGCATATCAACCTGAATTTCTGTACTTATATTCAATAATTTCAGTCATTTAGCAATAAGCATAGATCTTTTCCAGTTTACCAGATCCTAATCAAGGAACGATTAGCTTGAGAAAAGTGGAAGGGGGCATTGCTGCTGTTTTGAAGTTCAGTGGAAGAGCTTCAGAAGATATTGTTAAAGAGAAAGAGAAATTGCTCCGCTCTTCTCTTATAAATGATGGCCTCAAACCTAAGACAGGTTGTTTGCTTGCACGATACAATGATCCAGGCCGAACGTGGAGCTTTATAATGGTATGTGGTATCTTGACGTTAGATCCTCTATTTTGTCTCAATTTTCTTTAATCTGAATTCAAGCATTTAGATAATCTGGATTATACTTATTTGAGGGAGAAAAAGTTAATATTTTGGCAGCTGGGATGGTTGACCTTGTAATATTGAATTAGTTCAATGTGAGCCAAATTAATAGGCAGGCATAACAGAGGAACTGGGTATTGTAGTTTGCAACTTCTTGTTCAGCGAGTCAGGGCTAAAATGGTAGTAGTGAGATTCAAAATTTTACTTTCCATTTCCTCCGTCTTGTTGAAGCTCACATGTCTTCCATAAATCTAGCTCCATAGAAACCATCCCTCTATGCGAGGAACTTAAAATGGAGTTGAAATTCTGTCAGCTCTTTATATGAAGTATTGACTCTAACTAAGAATTCCGGAAATTGGTGGTATCTTTGATTTATACTGATACAGTATTACCATATTTCTGTAACGTTCAACTTAATTACTGACGGGAAAATTGGAAGTGTAGAATGAAGAGAAATATAGATGAATTCATGTTTTATCTCAACTTTGGCATCTTTCTTTCAAGAATGAACGATGTTGGACTTCTGATGCTAGCAATGTTGATTTTTTTTGCTTCCCTTTCTGAACTTTGCACGCTTCATTCTATTCTTTTAGTACAAACAGGCCAGTTTTTCTTCTATATTCTTAATTTATATCAATTCAACTTTCAATCAATCTCAAGACTAGTTAATTATTCCTCCCATGTGAATATAGTTACTTCTAATGTTCTCGATTATTTTGCTGCCTTTAGTCTGTTAACCTGCTATGTTAATCCAACAGCTATTGCTATAAGTTTTTATTCATCAACACTTACCACTTGCTTACCCCTACAAGAAATGATTATCTGTCCTGCATTTGTCTTACTAAGAACTGACGCCATTCTTTGTATCTTTTTGGTGGTTGGCTACATTGAAGAGAAATGAAATGCTGATATGGCTTGAAGAGTTCACATTGGATTGATCCATTAAGCATGTCCATCTCCTTTGACTAGCACTTCGGGTTGATCATTCTCCATCCTTTTGAAGTTACCCTGATGATTTGTAATGAAAAGGAAATATAGGCATAGCTCAACATCATAGTTACCAGTCAGTGAATAGGATTAGTGTACAAGAATTTGTCTGCAATCACAGTATTATGCTGCTTCTTCCTACTTTTATTTTTTAGCTATTTCGTTTTTAGCTTTCTTTCTCCCTTTGGCTTTTCCTTGCTCTGGGTTTCGCTCATTGTATGAAGACCAAAAGAAAAGGATTTAAGGAGGGGAAAGAAACTATCAAAGCATGGGCCATGGCCATGAATGATGAAACACATGAGATTGAATGTTGGTATTTCCAAAGTTCAGTATCAAGCTATCTATGGACATCGAAATGTCCAACCGAGCAAGCTTTATAAATATGGCCAGGTCTCCTGGTATACGAACATTGCACGTTTCATATATATATATATATGGCAGCCAATTTGCCACGTCTAACTCCAATGAATGCAATCAAACAAGTCGAGGAAAGTGGTGCCGAGCAATAGCAGTAGTGCTTGTGTATTTTTGCTGGGTTTCCTTTTGTCAGATAGTGATTGCGTGTTGTTGCTTTCCACGTTTAATTTTATCAAAGTTTCTAATGTTCATTCATTCTCCTGCCCTGCATTTAAAGACCTCCAAGTCACAGAGTGGAATTGATGCATCTAATGTCTCTGCAGCAGCTTGGCACATGGCCTCTGACCCTATTGAGGAATCTTACAGCCATATCTAATATGAGAGAGATTCATGATCATGTGTCCACCATTAACTGCTACAACTCATGCCTGCTCTTTGAACAAGGAGCTTTAGTGAGTGGATAATAAATAACAGATAATTGCTAGATGTGCCTAAAACACCCTCCTCCTCCTTCATTTCAAAAGATCTGCAACAGCAAGACATAAGTTATACTAAAGCGCCCTTTTAAGTTATACTAAAGATATTTGCACTCTCAGAGCGTACAAAAATTGTGCATTCCTTTTAAAATAATAATAATAATAATAATAATTAAATATGAGATTATGCGGCACTTATATAATTTATAATTATATTTAACATTATTTTTTTAAGTTATATCCTTTCTATTTACTTGCCTGTGTCAAAACAAGTTACTTGCAGTTTCTCTTTTAAGTTAAGATAGTGATAGGCTTATTACATTCTTACTATTCATTTACTATTTATAGTGTATTTAAAATTTTTTATTTTTTTATCATTTTCTTTTAAGTATTTTTTTAACATCTTTAATTATTAAAACAAAATTAAAATATATATATAATTTTATTATTAGTCACTTCCTTAACTATCAAGTAAAATAAAAAATTCAAAAAAGTACTAAATGAATAATAAAAAAATAATAATTCTATCATTATCCATTAAGCCTTCTATTTACTTGTCTGCTTCAAGTGTCAATACGTGCAAGCATTTGTTCGGAGGTTACTACCATTCACAAGCGTCACATTTTGGTCCTAAGTACGTAGATTTAGGTTGCGTTTGGATCATAAAATACTCTCAATTCATCTCAACTCATTATTACAATTTTTTCAAATCCCAATACAAAATATAATAAACAATTTAATTTTTTCAAATTTTAAAATAATAATAATATTAAAAAATAATATTTTATCATCTCAACTCAACTCAACTCACTTCAACATCCAAACTCATCCTTATAGTACGTGGTAGGTGAGATGAGATGAGATAAAATAAAAATTTTCAAAATTTTTTATAATTTATTTTCTGAATATTATTATAAAATACTTTTTAATCTTAAATTTTCAACTTTTTTATCTAATTATTACAATTTTTAACATAAAAAATAAAAATCAATTCACTTTTATCAAAATTCAAAATAAAAAATAATATTAAAATTATATTCAAACAGTTTTTTAAATTTATAATATTTTCATTCAACTATCTCTACTTTTTAAAAATCTAATAAAATATCTTTAATTCAAATTATTTCACTTTTATTTATAAACTATTTAATTACTATTTTCAAAATTTCAAAATACTATAAATATCTACTTGGCAATTAAACTAAATTATTGAAAGACTCGTTGCTTTACACTTAGTAGAGATCACCAGTTATCAACTCCGGCAGGCGGCATGTTGAAGAAATTCCGAGCCATAACTTTAGCAATTACACAGTCGGTACGTGCCTGGAAGGAATCGGCAGATTTTTGTTTTTTTTTTCTGTCGAGACACAATTTTCCCGTGGTGGCAGGCTACCTGGCAAGAGTAAAAACACAACCTTGTAAACCTTTTTCGCAGTCCACGAGGTCCGGCAACTCTTTTTAAAAGTCAAGACGGTCAAAAATCAAATTCGGAAAGCGCCGCCTCATGGATTAAAGAAAAAAAAAAAAAAAACAACCAAAACATCTGCAAAAGACGCGTACCCTTTGCCGCTGTCATCTACGGCTCCTATGGCATTTGGTTTGGCGTTCTCTTTTTAAATTCTTCTCTCCTCCACTTCTATAAATTTATTCCCATCGCCCCATGGCTCGCACCTCAAATTCTTATTTTTCATTTTATTAGTAGAAAAGTTCTCTTTTTTGTCGTAATTAACGCTTGATTCTCTCTCTCTCTCTCTCTCTCTCTCTCTCTCTCTGAGGCCTCGTAAATATATATTGATCTATTTCTCTTCGGCCGCTCCGGCGCTTTTCTTCAATCTTTGGTGGGATTTGGCATTCGAGGTCAGTTTTTTGGATCTGGGCTTTGGTTAGTTCTGCAGTTTACATAGTTGTATGCTTGATTTTTCCGTTTAATTCTTTGGATTTTTTTTTTTAGCTATTTCTGGTTTTTCCTGCTATTAACTTGTCCAGATTCTTGCAAACCCGGTCCCTTGATGTGAATTTTGATCTGGGGTGAGGGATTTTGTGCTATTAATGTCACAATGTATGTACTTAATTTTGTCGATTTAAGTTTCTCAGAGAGAACCACTAAAAAAACCGCACCGGGGGACTATCATTTCTTATCTGATTTACCGGGAAAGACTACAGAAAGATCTATATTAGAAATTCCTTCGATCATTCTCATATGATTTTGGAGGTTCATAATGTTTGCTTAGAATTGATTGAGATTATTATTCTGTACTTGGTATTTTATCTCATTCAATTTGCTTGGATATGTGACAGAGAAAATGACAGAGGCAAAACCAGATACCCCCTTGATACCAACCTCATCATCCCGAAACCTTCCCGATTTCAAGAAATCCATTAAACTAAAATATGTGAAGCTCGGTTATCATTACCTCATCACCCATGCAATGTACCTTTTCCTCTCCCCTCTTGTAGTTGGTATGGCCGTGCAGCTTTCAACATTTTCTCTCCACGATCTTTATGATCTTTGGGAGCATCTCCAGTACAATCTAATTTCAGTGATCTTCTGCTCAACTCTCCTCGTTTTCTTGTCTACCGTCTACTTTCTCACCCGTCCTCGTGCTGTATACCTTGTCAACTTCTCCTGCTACAAGCCTGAAGAGCCTCGGAAATGCACCAAAAAGATCTTCATGGATCAATCTCAGATGACTGGTACCTTTACAGATGAGAATCTTCAATTCCAACGTAAGATCCTTGAGAGGTCTGGCCTTGGTGATTCTACTTACCTTCCTGAGGCTGTTCTGAACATTCCTCCAAACCCATCAATGAAAGAAGCTAGAAAAGAAGCTGAGACTGTGATGTTTGGTGCTATTGATGAGCTGTTTGCCAAGACTGCAGTAAAGCCCAAAGACATTGGAATTTTGATTGTGAATTGCAGTTTGTTCAATCCAACCCCATCTCTTTCTGCCATGGTTGTCAACCACTATAAGCTTCGGGGAAACATAGTTAGCTACAATCTAGGTGGGATGGGCTGTAGTGCAGGTCTGCTCTCAATTTCTCTTGCTAACGAACTTCTCCAGGTCTATCCCAACTCATATGCATTGGTTATCAGCATGGAGAACATCACGCTTAATTGGTATTTTGGAAATGATAGATCAAAGCTTGTTTCAAATTGCTTGTTCCGAATGGGAGGAGCGGCAATACTGCTTTCTAACAGAAGTTCTGACAGAAGAAGATCCAAATACCAGTTGGTAAATACCGTTCGTACCCACAAGGGTGCAGATGACAAGTGCTTCGGCTGTGTCACCCAAGAAGAGGACTCCACTGGGAAAGTTGGTGTTACTTTGTCAAAGGATCTCATGGCAGTTGCTGGTGATGCTCTGAAGACCAACATCACCACTTTGGGGCCTCTTGTTCTTCCAATGTCCGAACAGCTGCTATTCTTTGCTACACTAGTCGGGAAAAAGCTTTTAAAGATGAAGGTCAAGCCTTATATTCCAGATTTTAAATTAGCTTTTGAGCATTTTTGCATTCATGCTGGAGGAAGAGCTGTTTTGGATGAATTGGAGAAGAATTTGCAGCTATCTGATTGGCATATGGAGCCATCAAGGATGACACTTTATCGATTTGGTAACACCTCAAGCAGTTCTCTTTGGTATGAACTGGCATACACAGAAGCGAAGGGGAGAATGAAGAAGGGGGATAGGACATGGCAAATAGCATTTGGTTCAGGGTTTAAATGTAATAGTGCAGTGTGGAGGGCTCTAAGAACTATAAACCCAGCAAAGGAGAAGAACCCTTGGATGGATGAAATCCATAAGTTCCCGGTAGATGTTCCAAAAGTATCGACCATCTAGATGTTCCAAGGCTATATTTTGGCAATTGGTGCTGGCTTTTTGAATGGAGGAGTTTTTACTTCTTTTCAAGTCTGGTGTTGGAGTTCATTCTTGATTTTCATGCCCAGATTTTGGGGCTTGATTGTGCTTGTAGGGCTGAGTAATGGTAGTTCTGGGTTGAGAAGACATTTTTATTTAGTTTGTCTCATGGGGTGGGGGGTTAGTTATTCTTGGCAGTTGCATGATGCTGCAGCGGGATGTGGCTTTGATTTTGTAATGGTGGAAAACCATATTCATGGGTGGTGAGGGGGGTAAATTATGTTTTGGGTGTCTCTAATTATTATGTAACCAGATTATCAGAGATGGGTCTTCTTATTCTTTGTAGGAATAAAATCAGGAAATTCTATGAATCAGAAAAAGGAAATATCTTCTTCAATGGAGAGGCCTAGAAAGTCAGACCCTCGTCTAAACTACACATTGAGACGTCTTCAATTAGATGGCATGAGATAGAGAGATTTTCACAATAGTTTCTTGTCAGCTTTTCCACTAAATGAATTTACCTTCATTAGCTTTTTCGTCTAATAAACGAAATTCTAACAAACCCACGTAATATGTTCTTACAAAAGTGTGCGTGTTGTTTTCGTTTTTTTTCTTGGATTTTTTTGTGAGTTGCCATGCCACAATCTCCCCATCTTCAGGCAGCCTCCCACATGATTCTCCTCATGTATAAGAACGATTATAAAATTCAGTATCAAGAGGATCCTACTTCTGCAAGTATCATACATCGGCTCTCAACTCTTTCAAGAATATGATGGTAGTCATTTCATTGACTCAAACGTGTTGGTTACGAGTCTAGACGGAAAGGCAATGGTACCCTGTTCCGGGCCTATTAATGAGGGCGTAAACTGACGAGTAGTACAATGTTTAGGGTCGAGGCTGCGGCCGCCGGCCCCCTTGGGGTGCATTATAAATGTTTGTTTAAATGACTAGCAGCATAAGGTCTAATGCAGCACAGTGACCGTGGATGAGTCGAGACGGAAGGCAATGGTACCCTGTTCGGGCCTATTAATTAGGGCGTAAACTAACGAGTAGTCCTATGTTTAGGGCCAGGGCTGCGGCCCCCTTGGGGTGCATGTTTGTTTAAATGACTAGATGCATAGGGTCTGATGCAGCTGGTGACTTTGAATACGGCCGTGCTGATTGAAGTAGAAACAAGTCCGCTTTAAAATGCCGTCAGCATGACAAGATTATTATGTATAAAGACATGGCATGAAATTTAAAACATAGTGACAACATATAAGCCATCTCTTCAGCTGTGATGGTATTGCATTAAGAACTCATAGAATTATACGATTTCAATCCATTACCATCACCAGAGATACCACGGCTTCCATTCGGCATTAGACATTTCCTAATGGCTGACTTGTGCAAGATACTAGAGTGAAACCGATTAGCTCCAATGGAACAAATTCATGTCATCCAAATGTACCCAAGACTTACTAATTCAAGACAGGCGCTGATACTACACAATAACCAAATGTCTAACAGTGAGCCTAAGATTTAAAAAAAAAAATACACAGAATGACATTATCCACAACAGATGACGTTGGAAACATAAAAAGTTCAAAACCAGGAGAATAAGTTGGCCAACATTTAAATTAACACGCAATTGCAGACCCCTCTAATTTCATGATAGAAGAGAACACTGATTCCTGATTTTAGGACCAAGGACAAGCATCAATTCCTACACAGAAAGTCAGCAAATGCACGCCGGCAGTAACCCATTTGTAGTCTAGTCCTTGGAAGACTTGTTGATAAGTGACTTGTGGATGTGAGGGATCACCCCTCCACCAGCAATGGTTCCTTTAATCAGAGTATCAAGTTCTTCATCACCTCGGATTGCAAGCTGCAGATGTCTTGGAGTAATACGTTTGACCTTCAGATCCTTGCTTGCATTACCAGCCAGCTCTAACACCTCTGCAGTCAAATACTCTAAGATTGCTGCAGAGTAGACTGCAGCTGTTGCACCAACTCTACCACTGGACGTAGTCCTTGACTTCAATAGACGGTGGATCCGACCCACCGGAAACTGCAATTATAGATTCCACACACAATCACAAAGGAGAGAAAATACAGCACCGATTGTATAACTCAAAATCTTCAGATCACACTTTTCAATAAAATAGCACCACCACTTAACGTCAACGCGGTCCAAGGGAGAAAAAAAGTCCATATTCATCCACCAAAACAAAATGTTCCAAATTAATTGGCTAAACATGAACCCCCCCCCCCCAAAAAAAAAAAAAAAAAAACCAGCTTAAGTTCATTGCACCATCTAAGAAACCTATCAAGATAATATAAAAGGAGAACTGATCCATCACAGACCAGAACAGCAATCTCATACAAGACAAACATGGAGCAAGAGAGAAGAGGCAAGCAGTTAATGTAAACAACTCTAACATGGATGGCTACCTTCATTCAATATGTTCAAAAAGTGCTAACAAATGCAATTTATCTTCAGCTTGTCTATTATCCAGCACTGCACCGTTTTCTTTAAAAGGAAAAAACTTACCATCAATGGCATCCCCCATATCAAGGAACAGTCGTGAGAACTAGAACAAACAATTAATCCAGCAGATTCAGTAACAAAGCTGTAAGAGGCACATTGAAGTTGGCTCTTATAAAACTGTTTTTGTTTTTTTATAAGTGAGCCTCCTATAAAAGATGTAATCACATAAAGGCTGAAAAACCATAATCCTCAGCCTTCTGCCACAGGCAAAAAGAACTCGAGCTAAACAAAAATGGGTTCAAAAATTCTAGAAACATCAAGCCCTCAGGCAACTTACCAAAATGCAGATCATGTTTGGGATCCACAAAGACTATTACCAAAATATCAAATTATCACGAACTTAACACACAAGCCACCTCTCTCGCTCTCTCTCTCTCACACACACACACAACTAATCTCCTAAAAGTTAATACTAAAACAATAAATTCCATGATTGTAAAATGGATTAATCAAGCCCAAAAAAGTTAAATGTTTAGGTATATCAAATATGTCTTAAAAACTACAATGTATCTCAAATTATTTTCCCAAAACAGAGAAAAATCCCACAGATCCTGTTTGGGTTCTTAAAGGGTTCTTAAAAAAAGAAATTTCACTAGACCCAAGTTCTACCGTTGCAGGAAGGCCACTTAGTTCAATAACTAGAAATAACTTCTCGGTATTTCCAACAATTATTTCTCAGCAAGCAAATCGAGCATAAACGAAAACTATTCTCTTGAACAACAGAAAAAGCGTCGAAAATAAACAATAGACAGACATTTCATAACCAAAATTCTTGGATTATATTTCTTATAGATATATATACACACAACGAGAAAGAAAAGTCCAGGCAAAGGGCGAAATTGGAAGAGCAAAGGGGAAGGAGATAAACATAAATAGAGCAAGACCTAGGAGTTAAGAAGAGAGAGATCTGGACCTGAAGGCCAGCACGAGAGGAGCGAGAGATTGGCTTCTTCTTGTTGTCCTTGTCCTTGTCCTTGTTGGCGGCTGCAGAGGCCTTGCCCATGATCAAACCCTTCGCGCCCTTTCCCGACATCTTCTTCCCGCCTAAAGCTTCGAATTCAGGTTTAAAACTACCGGCTAGAAATTCAGGTGAACTGGAGAACGCAGCAAAGGGAAGGGAACACTCTCGGTCTCAGTGTCAGTCTCTCTGGCGCTGGTCTGCCTCGGAGCTCTGAGGGAATGGAAAATGTCGCAAATTATCGGGTGGAGTTGAGCCTCCGTACCGGAGGGGTTATTTATCGACAACACACTTAACTAACCCTCGTGTTTGCTTTAATTTACAATACTGGTATCTCCTTCCTCGTTGTGTTTTTTATCGGAAAACTCCAAGTTGACTCCTGGAAATTCGCATGGAATCATAACATATTGCTATTGATTGTGGCGTTTTAAATGTTAAAAATATAAATTAAATAATAAACTTTACATTTTTTTCAGTTTTTTGGATGTTTTTTTTTTTTTTTTGAAGTAAGTTTTTTGGACAAGCATAGCTACTCAGGCCGAACAACTCTATAATTCATCCCGTTAATTAAGTTCCGTTTAACTGAGATTAATTTAATTTAATCTAATTTAAATTGAATTTAACACTCAAACATTTCAATTTTAAATCATTAAATTCATCTCAATTCAAAATTTTTTTACGCTAGAACTCACAATCTTTTTTAACTCAACATCTTTTTACACACGAGACGCATACTTTTTTTAACTTCTCATAAATACATCTAAATTTATCTTAACATTCAAATACATCTAAACTCATCTTAGATGAGTTCTACAAAATTCAATCTACCACCTCAACTCACTATTATTCATAAATATCTCAACTTATCTTAATTTAGCTTAACATTCAAATATAATGAAAGAAGAATCTGGCTCACACGTACTGAAAAATATTAAGATATAAATTAAATAATAAAATTTATATATTTTTATTAATTTAAACTTTTGAGATGAATATAAATTATATATATATATATATATTTGAAAGGCATAGATTTTATAAATCTAGCCCTTCTCAAATCAAAATGATGAAAAATGATGCATTGTGACTGAAGTATTTGGATTTTTATAATAATTTTAATTATAAAAGCATATGTTACTGTTTTTTTCATGCAAAGGTTGTAGGTGTAAAGAAAATTTTGTAGCGTACGAGGTTATAAACGAGCGAGTCGACTCAGTCGAGTTGCGTTAGCAGGCGATGCATTAAAAAATATATATATATACACATCATTTTTTTTTTATAATATTTTATATAAAAATATTTTAAAATGAGATGTATTTTATATTATAAAACTGCTATCATTTTATAAAAATATCTTTATTTTTATAATTACTCAAAAAGAACGACCGTGTGCCTTGCCTTCCAAGGATCTTTGAGAAAGTTGATCTAAAATGCTGTGACATGGCATGACAAAATGTATTTATATCTATAGTATATATATGCAACTGTGTTGATATAATTTTATCAATGGTTGAATTTATTATTTTGAAAAATGAAAGCTGGTTTAAGGATTGTTGTATACAGCAAAATGAGCGGTGTATTTTATTTTATAATTCTATCTATATATTCTGACTTTCTACTAATATCTTTATCAAATTTATATATACGTATATAAATAATTATATTCATAAATATTCAAGTTAAATGTTTAGTATTAAAAACATAATTTCTTTTAATATTTTCAAATATTTAATGTTTTATATTATAAATATAGAGATACTACTATAAAAAATATATACAAAGATATTCAAGCTTATAGATTTCATACAAGTCAAGTCGGGTTTTATATAAATTATATAGTAATATTCAATCATAATCTTATGTTCATGAATAATTCAATTAATAAACTAATCGAGTATTTATAAATTATTAGATGACAATAAATTAATACTAAATTCAATATCTATCCATAAAGAACATGTAGTATTATAAAAGATTTAGCATTTTCACCCATCAAGTGCTAACAAATCTAGGAGTGACAATATGTGATAAGATTCGTTAACTCAATACGAATATGACACAATAAAAGCAGATTAAGATTTAATGTTAACGGGTTCAGGTCAAAACGGATTGACCCATTAAGACACAATTGCTGGCCCGTTAGTGAAAATAAAATTTACTTTTATATCTTTAAGACCTAAAACTCAAAAAACCCTAACTCTAACACTTCTAACCATGCCGCCCCCCTCCAGTTCTCTTCACAGTGACGTCGTGTCGCCCACGCAAACTTAGAGCCACGGAGTCAAGATTATAAGCACGACTGAATACTTTTAAGTTTGGAATAAATAGTTGAATTGAGATTTTTTAGGAATATCTTTTAACAAAATGATAAAAATATGTGTAAAAAATAAGAAAGAAACAATTACATTTCACATTTGCATTTTTCCATGAATATTGATAATTTTATATCTAAACTTTTCATATATTGCAATTAAAAGGTGAGGTTAAATTAACGATCTATATATGAATTGTAAAAAAATAGGTAATATATGTAAACCATAAAGTTGGGTATATTTAAAATGTTTTCAATTAATGCAATTACATATTGCATAACTAACTATCCAGTGAACGTGGAGTTTTTATTAAATATGTTTATTTAGATTAATATATATTTTAATTTAATTTATTGAAAAAAAAAACATTTTTTTTAAACCCATTGTGGATTTTGTGGATTTAGGGGGGCGGGCCTAGGGGGCCTCGTCCTTGGTAGAGGTTGGTTTCAAACATAACGCCCTACATAGACACTAATACCCATCCAACTCTAAAGTCTAGAGCTAAAATTTAAAAGGATCGAGACATGGAAGCTGAGAGACCCAGGCATGTCTCTGAATTGTTTAGTGGTTTGGATAGTGAGTAGAAATGATATAAGATAAGATAAAAGTTAAATAAAATATTATTAAAATATTATTTTTGTTCTGAAATTTGAAAAAATTGAATTGTTTATTGTATTTTGTTTGAAAATTTGAAAAAATTTTAATGATTAGATAAGGTGAAATGAGTTGAAATCAACTTATTATCCAAACAAGGCTTGAGCTCGTTGAAATTTTAGGGGCCTAAGGGGCTGGTGCAAACTCAAATTGATATGGGGTATCAGTTATTTTCTCCAAAATCATATATTTATGCTCATTCTTGTCTTTAGTAAATATTTGGTTTTAAATTTGGAAGTGATTTTGACTTTGACCAAATTTTTAGTAGGATTCTTGTTTATTTATGTGTTTATTTCTCATACCATAATTTAGATTTTTCCATTTTTTGAAAAATTTTCATAATTTTAAATTTTGCAGCTATTTTAAGTCCGGCTTGTGGATTTCATAAAATAATTTCAAATTTTACTATTAATCAATAATTCTCAGAGTTGTTTTCTCTACGTTTTGGGCGATTCTCTTGTCTTCCTCGTCTCGATTATCTGTTGAAACTAATATGCAAAACAATCTCTATTCTATCCGGCATAAGTTGACATCAGAGTTTAAGCATCTTTCCTGGGGTTATATCCCACTAGTTTCCATGGCTGGTGTTTGTAGTTGTGGTCGTCGTTGGTAGGTTTAGAACGAGGAAGTCTCACATCGTGATCATAGTGGTCAGGATGCGATGATTGAGAATCTGCAAAGATAGGTTACAAAATTAACTCGGTGTCTAGCGGAAGCGGTGCAAGATATCGGTGATCGTGATATGAAAGATTATGATTCCGATTCCAGTTTTAAGAACCTGTATTACAATCATGCTCTATTTTGGGAGCACCGTGGTCGGAAGGAGCTTCATGGGGACCTCGATTTTAGATCAAGAGATTTACCAGAATTTCTTGATACTCTTTAAGCTAAATGTTTCGTTGATTTCTTGCATGGGGTTGAGTGGATTTACTACTCTAAGGAAGAAAAGTTTGAGGATAGATATTTTTCTATAGAGTGAAACTCTATACCAATCTATGATACCTATCCTGATAAAGATAACCTAGTGGATGAAGTAACTATATTTATTGAAAACATGGAAAACTTGAAAAAGAAAATGGTGGTGAATTTTTAAAGTTTGAAAATCATGAAACAACTTTTGAAAAAATCAACTATGTTGATTTTTGAGATTTTTTTTTTTTCAAATTCTCCTATGCAAAATATTATTTTTGGATTTGAAATGTTGGAAAAAAAACTTAATTTTGGAGTATAATATGTTCAATATTATTTTATTTCAAACCGATCAATTCAATTTTAATTTTTTCATAATCATCGAAAAAATACAACAAAATGAAAGAAATATTGGTCTAACTAGACATTCAAAATATTGAGGTAAGAAAGTTTAAAATTTGAGGGTGAATTCTCTCAAACCCGGTGAGAATGGTGCAAACCCAAATTGATATATGATATCAATTCTTTTCCTCTAAATCACTTCAAAATAATATCAGTTATTTTTTCCTAAATCATATATTTATGCTCATTCTTGCATTGTTAGTAAATATTTAATTTCAAGCTTGGAGGTGATTCTGATTTTGACTTTGACCAAATTTTTGGTAGCATTCTTGTTTATTTATGTATTCATTTCTCATACAACAATTTAGATTTTTCTATTTTTGAAAATATCTTCATAATTTTGAATTTTGTAGCTATTTATGTTAGACTTGTGAGTTTCATAAAATAATTTTAAATTTTATTATTAATCAATAATTTTAAGAGTTTTTTTTTTTTAATCTTTTTGGGTGAATTTATTGTCTTTTTTTTGTGTTGATCATCTATTGAAACTAACTATTATAATTAATTTAAATTGTGTCCGGCATCAGTAGGGGTGTAAACTCAAACTGAGAAACCGGAAAACCGGTCCGGACCCAACCGATTTTGGACCGGTTTTTAAAATGTAAAAACCGGCCGATTCCGGTTTTGAGATTTTTTGGACCGGACCGGTTGATTAAAAAAAATAAAAAATAATATTTTTATATAAAATATTTTAAATATATATAAAATATTAATATAAATAAGTTTTATATCTAATGTATAATTATAAATTTATACATTAAATGTTAATTTATAATTTCATATATATATACATATATATGAGATAATTTTATATTATAATTTATAAATTATTACATTAAATGTTAACACTAATATATAAGTTTATAAATAATACTAATAGTCTAATATAGACTATAGATTATAGTTGTACTTATAATTAATACTAAAAGTTTTTACTAAAAGATTATAACTAATACTAATACTTATATTTAATACTAAAAGTTTTTTTTTTTATAAACAAATTTTTAATGACAAATTGTGAAATTTATATTTTAAAAAAACTTGAAAATCAGACCGAAAATTGATAAAATTAGAAGTACCGGTTTAGGAGGGTAACCGGTACATAATCGATTTTAAAAAATATATAACCGATACATACTGGTTCAATTTTAAATTTTATCCAAAACTAAATCGGACCGAATCGATTACATTCCTAGGCATAAGAGGCTCAGGTTAGGAGGAGGGAGGGGGGCTGGGTTGCAGGGGAATGAAAAGAGAAGAAAACAGTTGACGTGGCATAGCGCCATGTTAGTGAGATATTTTGTGCTTATAACAGTTTTCTTTTATCAAATATTAGATGTATTATTATATTTTTAAATTAATGTGTAAATTGTATGATTCAAATCATTTAAATGTGTATACTAAATATGTTAATTATAAGTAGAATTTTTCTTTGAAAATAATAAATTAAAGATTGACGATATGGAATAGAAAAAATAATATTATTATATATAATCATAGAGTATATAAATACATATAATTATTTAAAAAAAAAAGAATAACTATTATTATTTTTAAAAAAAATTATTACGCGACGATTAATCACGATTGCAAATATATTTCTGCAGAATAAAACAAAATGAAAGGGTAGCATATAAGGGAACTCGCGTCTCAAGAACACCGACACGAGCTACCAAACCGAACTACCTAGGAAATATCGAATTCCAAACGGCTATCGCATTCAGATTCGAATCGTAACCCGCGATAGTAAACGTCCTCGACAATGGCGACGGTCGGAGTGGAAACGAAGCAACCTGAGTCCACGGTGACGGCTGCGGAGGAGACGTGCTCGGCCAAGCCGTCGAAGCAAGGCGAGGGGCTCAGGCAGTACTACCTTCAGCACATCCACGAGCTCCAGCTCCAGGTCCGACAAAAGACCCACAATCTCAACCGCCTCGAGGCCCAGCGCAACGAGCTCAATTCTAGAGGTAATCTTATTTGGAATCCTTAATCCTAACCCTAGCCCTGATTCTGTTGGGGATATAATGGGATTTTACTTGTGATTTCTAGTTGGCTAGGGTTAGATGTGGATTTCTTCGCCGATTGTTGGTATTCTTTTCGATTATCGCGTAGGGTTGATTTGTTTGGAGATTTTGGTGAGGCTTCGGGTTGTCTGCTAAAACGATGGTTAGGATTTGAGTCCGGAATGGAAAAAAATTAATCTGAAAAGAGAAGTAATTTCAAGAATGGGATTTAAGGCGGCTTGTCCGATGGCATCAGGGGAATTTAAAGAGGTTCTCAAAACAATTTCAGTGATAAATAACCATTAAAAGCTCATATTAGATGGACTTTTGTCTTCATGGGGTGCGCTTTGGTTTTTTCTTTTCATTTGGGAGGAGTGGGTAGACATTAAGATTGAAGTATTCATTTGAACACGATTGCATAATAACACAAGTATTGATGGTAATCAGTTGTATCTATTAAGAGTGTGTGGAATTTATCCTTTAACTCCAAAACGAAAGATGGCACTGAGTCTTGTTCACAAATAGGTAAAACTATGCTCTCAAACGGTTACGAGTTAGTCAGTTTCCTTAGTTTTCAAACTTTGGAAGGAATATCACATATTGATCAATCAACGAGAGCTTTGTTCGGATGCTTTCTTTTTTCAAATGGAACAAACAAAAATATAATTCCTAAATGCCTTTCAGGATATTCCTCAATGTCTTGGCTGTTTAGGGAATGTGAGAGGCAGATGATTGCTTTGTGTTCTATATTCTTTTAAACTGGGGAAGGAATATCACACATTGATCAATCAATGAGAGATTCAACAACTGAAAGAGTGGTCATTTCTGTGGGATATTTCCTTTCTTCAAATGGAATGAACAAATATAGAATCTAGAATAAATCCCTAAATGACTTTCTGAATATTCCTCAATGTCCTAGCTGTTTATGGAATGCAAAAAGCAGGTGATTGCTTTGTGTTGTCTATTCTTTTAGATGTCTTCTTTAAAACATGGTTGGGATTTATTGTTCTATTCAATTGATAACATCATCTAAATATGAAAAATTGGCAGTGAGGATGCTTAGGGAAGAACTGCAGTTACTCCAAGAACCTGGATCATATGTCGGTGAAGTTGTCAAAGTAATGGGGAAGAATAAGGTTTTAGTTAAGGTAAGTAGTCTTCCTGTCTTAATATTTATAAATAAGGAAACTGACAATGAATTGGAATTTCCATATCATAATGTTTGGAATTTGGACTTTTCAACTGAAGTTACCTGCTGCTCCCTTTCCTCTATCCATCTTTTTTTTTTTTTTGATAAGTAAAAAAAGACTTTATTAAATCACCAAAGTAACACGATACAAAGAAAATGCCCTGTTTATGTAGGCATATTGGAAACTAGGAATTCGTGAAAGTCCATGCCATTTAAGTCTACAGCTATGGCCCAAGTACAAAGAGTTCTAAAAAATAACAATATAAGCTCCTCCACAGATCTCTCTTTGTCTTCAAAAGTCCTCTCATTTCGTTCCTGCCATAGACACCACATAATACAGATAGAGATCATCTTCCATACTGCTTTAATCTGTCTCACCCCACGGATAGAATTCCAGCAAGCCAATACATCCAAAACTGTTTCCGGCATCACCCACGCCATATCCATCCTTATAAACACCGCGTCCCAAATAGCCTTAGCTATCTCACAGTGTAAAAGTAAATGATTTACCGACTCACCCCCACTTTTACACATACAACACCAATCTACAATAATTATCCTCCTCTTTCTTAGATTATCCGTAGTGAGGATCTTCCCCAAAGACGCTGTCCACACAAAGAAAGAGGCTTTGGGAGGAGCCTTATGACGCCAAAGCTTTCTCCAAGGAAACTGTATCTCTGGTTCTTGTGTGAGAACCTTATAAAAAGAGCGAGCTGAGAATACCCCTTTCCCTGCAGGATGCCACCACAACTCATCTTCCTGCTGGATATTCGGTCTAACAGAATATAAGAGGCTATAGAATTCTGCAAAACTTTCCATCTCCCAATCCTGTGCCGCCTGGTTGAAATTAATGTTCCAGTGAATGTTTCTACCTGAGACTGAGACTTCCATAACCTCCGCCACTGTGGCCTCTTTGTTACTTGCAATCAAGAAAAGAGATGGAAACAGATCGAGTAAAACACTGGTACTACACCATGCATCCTTCCAAAATCTGATCTTGGCACCTGTCCCCAAGTGCAATCTAGTGTAACGCTGGAAAACCTCCCATCCTCTTCTAATGTATTTCCATAACCCTTTACCCGCTGTTCCTCTAACTTCTCTGGAACACCACCCCTCCCCTAGATCACCATATTTGCTTGCAATCACAGTCTTCCATAAGGCCTCTGGTTCCTTGGTATATCTCCACAACCATTTGCCTAGTAAAGCCCGATTAAAAACTCTCAAATTTCTGACACCCAAACCGCCATTGGAGATAGGCCGACATACCATCTCCCACTTAACTAAGTGGAATCTAAACTCATCTCCCAAGCCCCCCCACAGAAAGTCTCTCTGTAACTTCTCAAGTCTACCCGCCACACTTGTCGGTACAGGGAATAAGGATAAAAAGTAAGTAGGAAGGTTGGAAAGTGTACTTTTGATTAAAGTAGTCCGACCCCCTCTATCCATCTAGGTGCACTCAAAAGTATATTTTTTATTTTTATTTTATTTTATTTTTGATAAGTACTCTAATATAAACTTGCAGCTTCACTTTTAACAATTTCATTGCATTCAATGCCTGTATGAAGATTAAAGACCCCTTTTTTCTTATTTTCACGTGCTTAGGTTCAATTTATTGTATTCCATCGTGCTTTAATAATTTGGTTTGCAGGACAATCATTTTCTATACCAAGCGTAGTGCTTTTTCTTGATGGATCATCATAAATATATCAATCTAATGAATGTCTATGAAACTATGCTTATATTTAGAGTGTTAGGTATTAAAGATCATTGTGTTACATATAAAGTGATATCTTCATTTGTATGTGCTCAAAATATTGATTTAGATAGATGAGTCTTCTGTATATTCATGATGGAGGTAAGGTTCAAATGGAGAGTTGAGGCAATGTTGTTGGTCTATTGTAATAAGTTGACAAAAAGGTTGGCTGGTTGGAAGCGGTTATATTTATCTAAAGGGGGCAGGGTTACTCTTATTAAGAGTACCCCTCTTCAATCATCCCACTTATTTTCTTTCATTGTTTCCATTGCCTACAAGGGTGGCCAACCGGATTGATAAGTTGTTTCGTGCTTTTTTATGGGGTGGTATGGGAGAGGAAACTTAATTCCATCTTGTTAGTTGGAATAAAGTTTGTTCTCCTATCTTGTTTGGAGGGTTGGGGGTTTGTAACTTGAGGATATTTAATAAGGCTTTATTGGGAAAGTGGCTATGGATATATCAATCGGAAGGAGAGTCACTTTGGAGGGAGGTCATTGATCGGAAGTATGGAAGTGCTTGAGGGGGTTGGTGCTCTAATGAAGTTCGGGTGGTTTATGGTGTGGGACTTTGGAAATTCATTAGAAAGGTATGGGAGAGTTTTGTCAGTCATGTTACTTTTGATGTTGGAGAGGGAGATAGGATCCGTTTTTGGTTTGACATTTGGAGTGGTGATTGAGCCCTCAATAGTATGTTTCCGGTTATCTTTTGAGGATGCCAATTGGTATGCTACAGTTTTTTATTTGCTTTGTTGTTCTAATGGCTCAATTCAGTGGGATATTTGTTTAACTAGACCTATACATGATTGGGATATTGACGAAGTTTCAGCCTTCTACAGTTTTTTTATACTCTTTGAGGTTTGGTGGTAATGATGAGGACAAGATGTTGTGGAAGTCTACGGGGGGTAAAAAGTTGTGTTCGTTCGTACTATAAGTTGTTGATGTCTCATAATAGTCCTCCTTTTTCTTGAAAGTGTATTTGGAGGTCTCACGTGTCTTCCAAAGTTGCTTTCTTCACTTGGACTGCCTCTCTTGGGAAAATCTTGACATTGGATAATTAAAGGAAGCGGGGTATTATTGTTATGGATTGGTGCTTCATGTGTAAAAAGAATGGGGAAACTGTGGATCATCTACTCTTGCATTGTGAGGTGGCAAGGGCTTTATGGGATGACATTTTTGGTAGAATCGGCTTGGCATGGAGTGGTTGATCTTCTAGCATGCTGGAAAGGGCTTCATGGTTGCACTCAAGTGGATGCGGCTTGGAAGATGGTCCCTTTGTGTCTCATGTGGTGCATTTGGATGGAAAGGAATGAGTGATGTTTTAACGACAAGGAGCATACTTTGGAGCAACGAATTTCTTTGTGCACTCTTTGCTGTTTTAGTTTTCTGATTTATTGATTAATCTTCCGTTCATGATTTTCTGATGCCGCCTTCCGTTCCCTAGAATGTACTTAGGTGTTGTCTTTTTTATCCTTCCTGTGTATATCGGCTTAGCCTATACATTCGTTTCTAATAAAACTTCTTCTTACTTATCATCAAAAGAAAATGAGGAATACACTAGTGAGAACAAATGGTTTGATATCAGTGGAAATATATGGTATCGATACATTTTTTTACCTAATGTTGCATTTCTTTTTCTCAGGTTCATCCTGAAGGGAAATATGTTGTTGACATTGATAAAAATATTGATATCACAAAGATCACTCCATCAACTAGAGTTGCTCTCCGTAATGACAGCTATGTTCTTCATTTAATCTTGCCAAGCAAAGTCGATCCATTGGTCAACCTTATGAAAGTTGAAAAAGTTCCTGATTCTACATATGATATGATTGGTGGTCTTGACCAGCAAATTAAAGAGATAAAGGAGGTTTCTCCCATGCACTTTCTTTCTGCATTACCCCCAATGTTTTTTTTGTGGCTTCGGTCAGAAATTTATAGGTTGTTGATGATACAATGGTTTATTCTTGATTTGTAATTATCTTTCTAGGTGATCGAGCTTCCAATTAAACATCCTGAATTGTTTGAGAGTCTTGGAATAGCTCAACCGAAGGTAATTTAATGCTGCCGAGTTGTCATGACTTTTTCTTTTTTTAACTTAATTGACACTGATGCTCATGGTTTTCCCTGACTCTCTCTCTCTCTCTCTCTCTCTCTCTCATAATAATAGGGTGTTCTGTTGTATGGGCCACCTGGTACGGGGAAAACGCTGTTGGCTAGAGCAGTGGCCCATCATACTGATTGTACTTTCATCAGAGTTTCTGGTTCTGAATTAGTTCAGAAGTACATTGGAGAAGGTTCCAGAATGGTTAGGGAACTCTTTGTTATGGCCAGGTTTGCTTGATCTTCATCTTTCACTCACTTGATTTCTCCTGGCAATGTTGTATTAATTCTTTAGAATATTCACCCATGGCACCCTTTTGTTTCCATTTATTTTTATGTTTCTTATCAGAATTTTTATTTATATTTTTTTTGTAGCTAGTTAGGCTTGCTTTGGTTTATGGAAAATTAGATTAGGAAAAGATTCTCTGGGCAACGCTGTGTTTTGTGTTATCTACGAATTTCATCTATGAAATAAATGTGGTTCCTATATACATGTATATCCAGGAATCACTTTGGAGCATCATAGAATTTGTGATATTGGAGAAATCTCTCTTTTTGTGAAGTACTCCCATCGTGGAATTACCTTTAATCATTCATTAGTCTACCTCTCTATAATCTATTTAGTCTGAATACGCCAACAAATTATTATGTGATCTATACATTATAGTTATCACTTTGTATATGAATTTCTCCCTTTGTTATTTGGCAGAGAACATGCTCCATCTATCATATTTATGGATGAAATTGACAGTATTGGATCTGCTCGAATGGAATCTGGTAGTGGCAATGGTGACAGTGAAGTGCAGCGAACTATGCTGGAGCTTCTCAACCAGCTGGATGGATTTGAAGCATCAAACAAGATCAAGGTACTGGGATGCAGGTTGGGTAGTTTAGTTTTGGGTAATATTCTTCATGTGATATCTACCTAAAATTACTTGCGATGTTGGCAGGTGTTGATGGCCACCAATCGGATTGATATTCTCGATCAAGCCCTTCTTAGGCCAGGGCGAATCGACAGGAAGATTGAATTCCCTAATCCTAATGCAGAGGTGCGTCACAGTGATTCTACCAGCATGAATGCGTTTTAGAATGTACTTTTGTATGGATATGTTCATATGTCAATATTTTCACTTGCTCTCCATAATAAGTGCCTTTGCTATTCTTTGTTTTGCAATTTATGTGCAACTGTTTATATCCTGAGTTTCTGTTTTGATTGGAAATCTACTGAAATGTTGTTTTTCTTATACCACAATTGACTTGCAACAGCCTTTTATGTCTAGACAATCATGACTAGGTGTCGCTGTCGTATATGTCCCATGTACTGGGGCCATGCCTATTTTCATTAATAACTTATGTTAATTGATTAAAAAAAAAATGATTGGCAATCAGATGGAATATGTACCTTTCTGGTGTTTTTTTTTTTTTTTTACTAATATGATATGAACAAATGCATTTATCGATATAGCAATTGGTCCCTATAACATGCTTTGTCACAAATACATTTCTAGCATGGTAACAGTATGTTATTATTACAAATTGCATTTCATTATTTTTGTTGTTAATAAAATGCAGTCTCGTTTGGATATATTAAAAATACATTCAAGAAGAATGAATTTAATGCGTGGAATTGATTTGAAGAAAATAGCAGAGAAGATGAATGGTGCATCTGGTGCAGAGCTTAAGGTAATGTTTCATGTCTCTAGGCCATAGATGTTATCTACTTCTTTCTTGATTGAACTATATATGGTTGTGGATAAATGGATATTATTTGGTGATTTTCTTGTAATTCCTTGGTTGAACTTGACATCCTTTTGCATATGATGTTTAAACTCACTTGATCGGTAGTTTGTGCTTGTCAAGTGTATTGATACCTTGCCAGAACCTTTTTTTTCTTAATTCATCTGCCAACTACCGCTGCTTCTATATTTGAATCATAACTTAGCCAAATCTTATATTGATTTTTAGAGATATTCTTTGTTTATAAAAGCAGCAAAAGATGTGAACTTGAGCAAAACCCTTTGTTGTTGTTACGAACTGTTTAGTTGAATAATCTTTGATGGTAATAAGAATAAAAAAATAAACTGTTTTACTTGTAAAAAACAAAATAGAACTGTTTTAGTTCTGGGGAAGGTATCAGTGTAAGGGTGCAAACCAAAGACTGAACCACAAGGGGTTTGTTCTCTTCAGACCGACCACACCAAACCGTCCCACGGACAGTCTGCCCATCCATGTGAACTCTGACGGTCGGTGGTGACTGTGTTCTGGTGTTCTTGGTTTGGAAAGAATCTGAGAAACTGAGAAGACAGGAGAGAAATATTAGATCACCGGCTGGGTTTCATTTCCGACATATTGAATAATATTTGAAATTTTGCCATCGGTTCGGCCTGGTTCGGTTTTTCAAAGTACAGAAACCAAAGCCTGACCAAAAACCTTTGGATTTTGAAAGGATTAAACCACTGACGGAGCCAGGGCTACCGTTTGGTCCGGTTCAGTTTCAGCCAGACAGTTGAGTACAGTGGTATCTCTTGAAGAAGCCCTATATATCCATGGCCGGAGTTTGAAGAACCTGGCTGTCCCCACATGATTGGCTAGTTCCCAGGCCAGATTAATTTACCTCATCCATGGGCGGCTGTGGGTGTACAGCTACCAACTACAGATTATTTGTTGAAATGTTATGTTAAGAATGTTGCAGGTTGCCAGGTAAGCAGATGCCATTGCTCGAGCATGTTGAATCTCTGGCCGTTATGTTGCATTTGTTCTGATCTTGCTGCAATTTTCTTTTCTTTGAAATCACCTTTATTTCATTCTATTGGCATAAATAGTGCTCAACTCTCTTGGTCTGGATCTGGACAGTATGTTCAGTACAGTCGTCTTAATGCTTTTTTAACATAATACATGTTCTTCACTGCTGCTCTCCTAATGGTAGAAGAGCAATTACTTGTTAAAAAAACAGTAAAAGAGGGATCACGCTAGTCATTGGGTGCGTGGGATTGTGTTTACAGTTTACACCTTTTTTTTAATTTTTGTCTACAGGCTGTGTGCACGGAAGC